>NW_027432466.1:0-12644 GCF_044706935.1 Curcuma longa
AAAAACAGTTGAATTAAATCTTTGGAGTTACATAGTTTTTCTAAATTGCTTCTGCTTAAAAAATAGAAAAATTTCTGGTGATCAAAATAATACTGAAATATAGACAAGATTGATGCACAACAATTTGGTTAGAAAAATATTACAGAACAAGGAATATAACACTGTCATATCTTTCTTAATTATCAAAGATAGTATCACCATAATCTTAATTACTGATGTAGATATTAACCTTTTATATCACAATCACCACTTCCTGAAAATTTTGAATCTCAAATTAGAGTGTATCAAGGCATCATCAGCAATCAAGTTCGAGGTTATATATAGCCAAAGAAAACACATGGAACCCCTAAAGTTAAACTGTTGAAAGGGATGCTACTCAATAAATGGCACAAGAGCACACCGGCAAATAGTGAGGCTTGTCTCTAGAACAAAAGAGTTCAAATTTAGAATGGAAAGTCAAGCATGAACAGCTTCTATGACCTAAAAGGTCAACTAGTTTTCATTTACCTTTCTGTTCCTTCATTAGTGATGGATTCTTACACAAACCAAACATTATTCCCCAAGTGGAGAGCATTCATTCAATGACATTTCAGTTACTTCATCTATTGAAGCTAAACCTAGTTGTTTAGATAGTCAAATTCTAGCATATATATAGCCAAAAAAAGAGCATGGAATACCTAGAGTTAAACTGTTGAAAAGGATGCTTACTCAATAAATGGCACAAGAATGCACCTACCATAGTGAGGCTTGTCTCTAGAGCAAAAGAGTTCAAATTTAGAATGGAAAATCAAGCACGGATCTGATTTTGCCTGATTTCTCGGACATCATACAAAACAAAGATTAAATGATAAAACACCAAGAAATCAGTGGAAATTGATCGATAAGGGAAAGAATTGGATGAAATATGAAGAATTAGTTGATTTAGTGCAAACATCAGCCCAATCTAAAACAAGGAAAGCAAAAATAAACCTCCAAGCACAATAATGGTGAACAGGAGATCAAGGATCACCATCTTATCAATGGCGGAAGAGGAGAGGAGGTCGAAGATGACCTGATCTTGGCAGATCTTGCGTGAGACACTGACAGAAGGCAGAGAATGCAATCTTGAACTCTTTAGTGGGTAAATTGCATGAAGAGAATAGGGGTTTACAGATTAGGTTTTACTAAGTTAATAATTAACTAAGTTAAATACATCAAATAATTAATTAATGATTGATTAAATATTTTAAACAGAATTGATTAGTCATAAATCAAGTAGTGAATCTGAATTTATGATTCAGCACACATATGTAGTTAGTTTGGTGTTATTTGTAGCTCGGAAAAAGGCACACCCATGTATTTAATTTATTATTTTAGGATTCCACCTTACTTATTCGTTTCACCTTGTGCTAATTAATTTTCTTTGTTGACTTCACTTCTCTTGCCACTTGAAGATCATGAAAAGAGGGTGTTTTGAACTTCTATGAGATTCTAGGATTTCCTTGGTTATCCTAAGCAGGTTTTGCTTATGCAATAGAAACTATATCTATGAATACTCATGCATCAATTACTTATTTTTTTGGTCAAATAAGAACATGATAATAGATGCTATGCTCCAAGTGGTTCACCATAGCCATAGGTATGACATGACACCCGCAATGGTTGTTCAACAATTTACCTTACCACCTGCTAGAAAAAACCAACCATTCTAAATAAGAACCACATATAAAGATTTTAATTGATTATTTGTAGAACTTTTCACAAGTAAACCATAAAGAAATCAAAATTTCATTATTAAACATAAAATCTTACATTACTCATGGCAAATAGATGGCAATGCAAGTGATTATAATATATAAAAGGACTCTTTACTATTTAGACAAGAAATAAAAGATACCAAAAAAAATTCTAAAACCTAAAATCCTTGAAAATAATCTGCGTGATATCCTTAGAGCTTCCATCTAGCAATAGTCAGATCTTAACCCACCTGAATCTAAAATAGTTCCCACTTGTGGCCTTAGAGTTGAAAAAGGAAAGAAAAGACAATAAGGAAGACCAAGTAGGTTAAGCAATATGTAGTATGATGATAAGGTAAACATCAAATAATAAAATATACGTTAACCACAACATATAACTATTATCTGCAGGAAAGTAAAATAATGCATCACTAACTGTAAAATCATGCCACTGCAATCCACCAAATACCAACCAATGAGCAAATTTGGACCTATCCAACGCATGAATCCCTGCCTCCTCCCATTCTGCAATACAGAGGCTCATGTGCACTCCAAAACTTGCACAACTACCAATGGTAGCCCAAGTGTGTGCTATGTCAAACATATCACATTTGGTTAATGCGCAAAGCCCAATATAATTACTAAATGGTCTGCAATACAATCAACATCCGCTGTATATTCCACATCCATGACAAAACAAAATCATTCAGTTATTTTGATATGGCACAGGTTTACCCTACCTTAATAGAAGGTAATTGGCCATCTATAACAACTAATAGCAAAATAAAATAAAATAAATAAAACTGCATAATACATTCCAGACAATACATAAATAATAACAACAGATAACAACATGCTTTAAATTAAGTGAGATTTAAAGCATAACAACATGCTTTAAATTAAGTGAGATTTAAAGCATAACAACATGCTTTAAATCCCACTTAATTAATTAATTAATTAAGCGACAACTTATGAGTCAACCAACCATGATGTTCATGATCAACAAAAACAACAAGCACACAAGTAAATAAGATAATGTTGGGACTTCCCACAAGATTAGGTATGCCTATCCACGATATCTTTCTTGTGAGTTCTCCCTATTTGTTAAGAGCGGGGAAAAAAACTACCTCCACTGCAATTTATCCAAAAAAAAAAAGTCCTTGTGGAGTGCTTCCTTACCGCTACAATTCAATATTCGATCACCCGGCGACTGCTCAAGATGAAAGCCAAAAAACACAATTCTTTAAACCATTACGGCACATAGAAATTCTAAACTACGACAAGGATAAAAAACTCACATTGATCGCATACGCTAAAAGGGTCGATAATCGCAGTTGTTCTACACCAGAAGGGAAAAAGATCGCTGCTCTTCTCTCTCGAAATAAAAGAATGGTTGTGACTCTAGTAGAAAATGGTGGAAAATGCTTCCACTTCTAAAGAGTAGGGAGGAACGGAGGAGGCTTGCGTTGACTTCGGCGATGCAGAGCAGTGACAGAGGCAAATAATTGGTTCACGGCAGACAACAACCGTATTGGAGGAGGTGGATGTAACAATCAAAGGCGAAGAATTTTAGTAGAAGAAACCCTCGCTCGAAGATGCGGTTGCGACGCAAGCGAATGCGGCCGGACTTGGGTTGTGCTCCTATGCAAGCTCAAAAGAAAAGGAGAGTTTAGTTGGAGGAGGGCTTAAAGAAGAGATCTGGAGGAGAGATCTCAATGGTTTGAGGCGCCGACGAGATGGCTAGCGGACGGCAACGGAGTCGCGTCGAGCCAACCAAGGGGCGAGCGGAACTTGAGCTCCTCGCACTGCTGCGATGACGAGGAGAAATAAGAGGTATTTAAAATACCAAAACCCCTATCCAATCCCATTCAAACCGGTTTATTTTGATTCAAACCCGATTCAAGTTTTCAATTTGAAATCAAATCACTCTAAAAAGGACGTATTTCTGAAAATATGAGAAGTAAAGGAGTGTTTATGTAAAACACTGAGCTATTTTTATTTTGTTAAAAAGCCCTACAAAAAAAGTTATTTAGGTATCCCGGAACAAGATCGTGTTTCCTTCCCCTTTCATGCATCGCCCGACTCACAGATCAGTGTCGTGCATGGGCACACGGCAGCGTCAACTCGTCCTTCCTCGGCACCGGACAGCGACGGTATCTCCAATATCCATAAATCATCACCCTCGTCTCTCAGCATCTCCTTCCTCCAACCGTTCATCTCATCCATTCGTCGTTTCCCCTCGACCTCTCAGCTCTCACTCTTCCTCTCAGGCAGCACCGAGGAGAGGTGACAGCATCGAGAGACAATATTCTCCCTTCTGGTGTGGCTCCTCGCTTCTCATCACTCTCTCCTCTCCAGTAGCACCGGCGACAAGCGACCTTGATTGGGAATTAGGTATGGAAGACTCTTCTCACCAAAGATTGTTAGATTTTCTCTTCCAATTAGTTTGTCGTCATTGTGTATAACCATGGGTAAAATCTAATGAAAAATTAGAGAAAAAACAGATTCAAGAACTAATTTAAACAACTAGTGTTTGCGCCACAAGTAAATCAAGGTAATAGCTTAGAAACTATCACCGTGATAAATTTTTCTCAAAATACAACCGTATTTCCCATGTTTCTAGCAGTCTATAGTGGATACGATGAATTTATTATTAAGAACCATATAGAAGTTAAACTGGGGGAGAGGAACAACATATTTGCTTAGAGGTTCTACTTGTCAAATTTGTGTTAAGTCCAATCTTGACTTCAGCTATGCTCATAGGTTTTGCATGCCAAACATCTGAGACAAAACTACTGACTGAATTCTATGGTGTTAATGTCTTGGTCGAGTGGCTTCATATACAAATCACTCATTTTGACATTAACTAACGCCTATAATCTGAATACTGTTGACTAGGGTGAGGTACCCTCCTGCAACTGCAAGAAATGGTGTACTATGAGTACTGATTGTAGGATCAGTGAGGGACAAGGAGAAAGGAGGATTTGTCTACCCTGCGGCGATGTCACCCTTCCAAATGCTAAATTTTTTGTCTGAACAAGTTGTCTTATACTAATGTTTTTTGCTTGATCTATGATCTTCCTTATACCAGTTGCAGCAAATACTTGTGTGTGCTTTTCTCCATTCAAATTTTAAGTTTTCCATCTCATTTGTATAGTATGTTTTTTTTTATTTGATTATTTAACTTGATCTAAATTATTTTGTATAATATTTCTATTTTGATTTTTGAATTATTTTCCTGCTTATCTGTGGAATGATTTCCAACCATAATGCCATGTGGATCTTATTCTATAACTAATACAAGTAATTGATTGTCCAATTTAGACAATTTTTTTGTCTTTTAAAGATTTATTTCTCCATAATTCCATTGTTAATTATTGTCTGGATGAAATTGAAGATTCCAATTACAGCTGCCATGATAAAAAGTAGTTCATATTAAGTTTATATTCGAACTATTTCTATCAGGAACTATCTGCTAAAGTTTCTCATGTTTTACTAACAGCCAAATTTTTACGTAGTTCTCAACTCTTGAAAAATTCTTCTGTTTTAATGAACAAAAGCGTTTACAGATGTTTCAACTATGTAAACTAAATTACTATAATGATTCTTAAATTCTATACTTTTATTAACAGTGAAATTTAAGACAATTTTTGCTCCAAAAAGGTTATAGATTTTAATTTTTCAGTCAACCCACCGTTCTTGATCTTACCCCTAGCTTAATCTAGAGCTCTCCAATCTTTTCTTCAACCAATTAAGCATCTTCATTTGTTCTCTTTCTCTGATATTCTAATTTAAATCTTATTGATTTAAGAATTAAGAGGTTAAATTGATATAAGTTGAGAAGATTAGGACTAAATCAATACAATGAGAGACTTACTTTGAGGTTAGTTACACTCTTAGAGGTTGGGATTAAATTTAGATCGGTAAGAGTTTGTGTTTGGTCCTTTGGGCTCAAATTTGAGTTGACTTTCTCTTTATATTACTATCCTATGTCAACGTGCATTGTCATCTAGAAAAATCTAGTTAATGAATACTAAAATTATAGAAATATTTATTATCAAGTTCTTATACATTCAAAAACACAAGTAAATGATAAATTAGTATCAGAAGACATATATAACTTTAACTACATAAGCCAAATAGGATAATAAGAACTAGTGAAATCCTAAAATCTCACAAAACCATGCAAAGTGTCTCTAAAGCAGTTCTCTTAGCAAATTTGACCATAACCTCAAGAAAGTTCTAAATACCTTCTTCTCAAGGTATTGGAGTGGCAAGAAAAGGGATATAAGCAAAGGAAGATTGAGTAGGTCACGCAAATTGAGTGAAATTAACCAGTTATGCTATAATGCGAAAATAAATTATGCACTACAATTAGAAACTGTACTGATCAAGTACAGGAGTACTCACCTGATAAGATGCACGTCAAAATAACCCCTAATAAAATCCTCCGTATCTAACAGGATCAGCAAATCAAGATCCTGCAATTTACAATAACAACACCCACTAAATACAATAATATATTACATTTAAACCTAGCAACAAAGTAAACCCTACTTAACTTGTCCTACTCCACCCTTAACCTAATCCAAATCACAATAACACACTCGGCCGGATTAACCCAACCAAGTCCAATTAACTCATTTCACTCTTAATCACACCCAAATCCAATTAAACTTATGCTAATCCAAAATAAAATTCTAACAAAACAAACCCCTCAACAGATCATAACTAACCTATTGAAAATAGATCAACAATTTGCCTCCATCCCAAAATCAGACTGGAATCGGACTGGAACCTCGAAATCAGATTTGCCTCCATCCCGAAATGAGATCAGTAGGCAAACATAATCTCAAGAAACTCCCATGGACAGCAAACCAATCGAACAACAACTCACAGATCCAAATCCTTACAAGCCATATCCTAAACTAATCCATCAACAACCGAACAAACCCAACAGCATTGATTCAAAACCCAACAGCAAACAACTCTAATCTCAATCTAAGAATTAAATAAAATCAAATGCATTCAACAGATCACAGCTCCACTCGAATTCTAAACAAAACCGAACAACCTATCAGCATGAAAATCCCAACTAATTCTCAAGCTCATCCTCAACCTCCAAACAACACAACAAACTCTAACAGAATTCATACACACAGAACCTAACAGCAATCAATCCTAACCTCACCGAACCCACAGAATAGATCAGCAAAACCATAACAAAACTTACCACACAGAACAATTTGTGCATCGGCGGTAGAACAGAGTTTCTCCTCTCCTCATTTCTACCACTTATCCTTACTTCCTGATGGATCCGGATAGGAGTTGGTTAGACAAATTTCAGCCTAGGGAAAAGTATACGTCCAATGAACTTGGATCTGATGAGGAGGATGAAACTGAAGAAAACCTTTCAAAGGCTACAAGGCAAAAGCAAAAGGCAGCTGCTGCCAAGCAGTACATAGAAAATCATTACAGAAAACAGATGAAAAACTTGCAAGAGCGCAAGGAAAACCCCTTAGATTTCAAGAAGATAAACCTTACCTCAATCCGGTCATGGCATCTATTCCTCCTGTTCGTGTCGTCGCTGAGAAGAGGAGAAGAATCGGGAGAGAAGGCGATGTCCGGCAAGGGAGATCGCGTTTTCAGCAAGGGATTCGGCGAGGGAGAGTTGATCTGCGCGATCGAGAGGCGCTCTGTGTTCTCCTACGTCGACGACGCCTCCGGCAAGTTGCTGCGATCGTAGAGTTCGAGGAAGAGACGAGCAGCACGCTGAAAGAAGACCTCGTCAGAGCAAGGGAGAGAGGTTTGGGAGAAGGGAGTTGCGACGCGGGCCGGGAGGAGAAATCGCGATTCCACGTTTTAACGTTTTAACGAGAGGAGTGCACAGTGGTTGGGCTAATCTGGTCACACGGCACGACTGAACCGGATTATAACCTAAGAAAATAAATCAAATCCGGACCAAATAAAATTGTAGTGAATCAGATTTATTTTTGGTTCGCCTGGTTCACTAATCAAACGAACTTCGATTTGATTCAAATTAGTTTTGTTCAATTCATCTTCTCAAGAAGAATCTTTTCATTACATTCGTTTTATCAAAACCTCTTCTAGCACAAACCAAACTAAGTTGGTTCAATTCAAGTTCAAAACTGATTCGTTTGGTTCACTAAACAAATAATTTCTGATTTTTCTGCAAGACAAGTTCCCTTCTCTCTCACTAGTAAAATTTCTAGTATCTTACATGCCATGTCAGTTATCAGTCGACTGAACCCGCCTATTTATTCAACTAAATCGTTCGATCGACTGATCCCACTATTTGATTGACTGAACTATATTTTTCTACAAAACAGCGTTAGTACAATAAAATAATAATAATAGTCATGTAAAATAGAGTCAACATATGCATGCTCTAATAATTTGACAGTAAAAACTGTCTGATATAGACTATGAAATATACGTTGGTCTCTTAGCCAGATCAACACCTAACTTAAACGATTATCCTTGTCCTAAGACTAAGACACACCTCATTGTCTTCAGTTCAGAAGGACCTCTCTAAACTTACCTTATTTACCTATCTGCTAAATATCCGATCTAGCTGACTTGTTTTAACTTCCTCTGCTTAATGTCTAATTAACCCACCAAGGCTTCCCCCTACTTGATGTCCGGTCCTACTATTCCATCAAGTGTGTTCTACCAGATGTCTGATTCATCAATCCATTTGGTCTTTCTCTACTTGGTGTCTAGTCCTCTTGATCCACTAAGACTTTTGTTGTCTAGTACTCGATCTTTCTGACCCACTAGGACTTTTCTTATTAAGTGACATGTACACTTAACACCCATATCAGATCCATACTATCTAACTTTAAACCCTTTGTCTGACATTAAAATACAAGATCGATTTTCTGGTATTGTATGAACCAATAGAGAGTGGTGCCAACCTTTTTACTATTGTTGTTAACTTAAAATTTTTCATTTAATGTAATAGGAGTGGAGATTGGCTTGCACTAACTCATGTTGAATTTTTTTGAGAAGATCCTCAATGTATCTTTCTTGAGATAGAAAAACTCTTCTGAGTCTGTGCTTGACTTGAATTCCAAGAAAGTCATTTCAAAATCTTTCATCATTTTATTTTTGAATTCTTCCACCATAGATTTATTGATTCCAAAGTAAATGAGATCATCAACATAAAGGCATACGACCAAGAAGTCTTTTTCAACTATTTTCACATAGAGAGATGATTCACTTGCACTTCGATTGAAGCCATTTTCGATGAAATAATTGTTGATTTGCTATTCAATACTCGAGGTGTTTATCTTAATCCATATAATACCTTTTTAAGTTGAAATACCTTATCTTCTTTCCCTTTTATCTCAAAACCCTCAGGTTGTTCGACATATACTTCCTCTTGAATTTCTCCATTCAAGAATGTCAATTTTATTTCAAGTTGGAAAATATTTACTTCCCAACTCAGCTGCTAAAGCTAGAGCAGTATGAATTATTTTCATCCTTGCAACTGGAGCAAATGTTTTTGTGAAGTCGATTTCTAGTTGTTGTGAATATCTTTTTGCGATAAGTCGAGCCTTATGTTTTTGAATCGAGTCATCTTCATTGTATTTTAAAATTTAATTTTATAGACCCATTTTAGACCAATGGTCTTCTTCCCTTCAAGCAAGTCAACAATCCCTCATGTTTTATTTTTCTTAATTGTGGACAGTTTATCATGCATTGCTTTTATCCAACACTTCTCTTTGGATGCCTCTTCAAAAATTTGAGGTTCACAAGAGAACAATCCAAGCTCAACAGAATTATAGATTTCACTTAGCAATCGAGTTTTTCTTGGGGGACTTTCCAAGTCACTTTAATTAGTTGTAGGAAATTCTGGTGTAGGAACTGGATCAATATTGTGGATTTGAGATGGACCAAGTTGAGATGATACTAAATTATCAAACTGAGGTGATCCTGAGTCTACAACTTCTTTCCCTTTCCAATTCCGAGTAGCTTTCTCATTAAAGACAACATCTCGAGATATAATGAGTTTGTTTGTTGATGCATCTAACAAACAATGCCCCTTCAATTCATCACTATAGCCAATGAAAATAAATTTTTGTCCTTTCTTATCAAATTTTTTACGATTTTGAGATAGTATAAGTATATATGTAATGCTACCAAATTTTTGAAATGATCATCTCTTGACTTCTTCTTATACCAAGCTTCATACAGAGTTTTATTTCTGACAGCTTTAGTTGGTAATTAATTGAGAATGTATACAGTTGTATGGAGAATTTTTGCCTAATGTATATTTGGAATCCCCTCATCCCCTTGCCTTTTAGCATGCTCCTTGCCATTTCCACAATCGTGCGATTTTTTCTCTTGGTCATACCATTTTGTTGAGGATATCTGCTAACTATCAATTGTCTTTTAATGTCATTATACCTTTACAAGCAAGACCTAGAATCAATTCATACAACCTAAATTATATTATTCATCGACAAGAAAACTCCTAGTAGTCCAACCCGCATATAGACAGAATAAATGGAATATGCAGTTGCCAGCAAGATTAAGAAGTAAGCACGATTGGGTGAGAACATATAACCTGCCATGCGGTGGTGCGGTGGTGCGGTGCTGCGGCGTTGCGGTGCGGAAGGAGCAGACGGCGTGGAAGGATGCGATGCGGTGCTGAAGAAGAAGGATGCGATGCGGTGCGGAAGTTAGGGTAAATGTTATTTAGTATTTGATTTATAAAAATATAAAACGTAAATGAAAATAAAACTTTCATTTACGTAAATAAAAATAAAATTTTCATTTACGTAAATAAATGTTATTTAGTATAAAAAATAAATAAATGTTATTTACATTTACGTAAATGTTATATTCATTTACGTAAATAAATGTTATTTACGTAAACATTTATTTGATTTATAAAAATATAAAACGTAAATAAATATTATTTAGTATTTGATTTAATTATGATAATTTTAAAAATCGTAAATGAAAATAAAATTTTTAAAAACATAAACAAAATTTTTATTAATTTATAAATATTTATATAAAGAGAATTTTTATTCATTTATTAATTTATAAATCTAATAAAAACGTTTAGGTAAACATAAGTTAATAATCATTTTAAATTTTTATTAATTATAAATATTAATTTATATTTGTCTAAAGAGATTTTTTTAATCATTTATTAATTTATTAATATAATTAAAATAATTTTATAAACGTAAGTAACAATAATTTTAAATTTTTATTAATTTATAAATACTAATTTATATTTGTCTAAATACTTATGTACGTGTGTGATTTTGTTTTTTTTTTTTTGACACAATCAAGATAATTTGAGACAAGTACTTTTTTACCGTCTTATTTGAATGTCTTATATAATTATATCTTTAACCGTCTTTTTTAAGTGTCTTATTTAGTTGAATTTGAGACAAAAGTTTAAATACTGTCTTAAATTAATGTCTCAATGTAAAATTTTAAGACACCTATAATTACTGTCTTAATTACATAATATTTGAGATGAATTTTGTCATTGTCTTAAAACTTTTGTCTCAAAAGCCTAATTTTCTAGTAGTGCAATATTCATGAATGGATTGTAGAGAAATTCTTCTCCTCCATCAATTCTTAAAGTCTTCATGAGAAAACCACTTTGTCTCTCTACAAGTGCTTTAAATTGTAGAAAAATAGATAATGCTTCAAATTTTTGGCCGAGAAAGTAGATCCATATCATTCTTGTGAAGCATCCACAAAGATAACAAAATATTTTTGATTCCCAAGAGTAGCAGTTTGGATTGATCCACCAATGTCTAAATGAACAAGTTCAAGTGGTGCTTTTATTCGCCATGAATACTTTAGAAATGGAAGCTTATGCATCTTTTCATAGACACATCCATCACAAATATTATTTGTCATTCGAATATTAGGAAAGATCGATCGCCATATTTTTCTCCTTGAGCAAATGAAGACCCTTTTGATTAAGATGACAATATCGCAAATGTCATAGGTGAGACAAATCTATATCTTCAACTTTAAGTGCACAATTGTTGTTTGTGGCAATATGATGGAAAAAGTTTTGTTCTTCATTTTAATATTTTCCACAATAGTATTTTTCTTTTTATTAAAAATTTTGCACTTTTCATCATCAAAATGGACTAAAAAAACTCTTTTGAATAAGTTGTCCAATACTTGAGATTGTATGAAAGACTTAGAATGTAAAGAATATCAATAATAAGATTTTTGTGACCTCCCATGGTTTAGACAACAGATGGTTTAGACAACAATGGTGTCTTTTCCTTTTGCACTCCTATAGTTCCATCACTAAGAATAATGCTTGAGTTGATGTTTGGATTGAGCTCCACAAACATATCTTTGTTTCTTATCGTGTGGTTGTTAGCACCGCTATCCAAATACCATCGATGTTTTGATTCATAACCATGCCGAGAATAGAATAGGATCTCATATTCTTTGTCTTTCAAAATATTTGTGACATCTTTTTTTCTTATTTTGAAACCAACAATCTATTTGAGAGTAGTTAGGAATTTTGCATCTCTTGTATTTAAAATAATAATTTTTTGACTCATGATTTTATTTTTTGCAAATAATACCAGAGTAAGTGTTACTAGATTTTTGTGATGTCTTTCCTTTCAAATTGGTATTCGTTTCATTCTTCTTTTATTTGTTGAATTTTTCCTTGTTGCACATTAAGCCTTCTCCATAATTTCTTGAAATTGTCTCCAATGTTAGCAAGAAGTGAACCAGTCAATTTTGACAAATCCTTTGATTCTGCAATTGTAGCAACGACATAATCAAACTTAGCAGGAAAAGATTGAAGTACTTTTTCGATAATTCTTTTATTTTGAATCATTTCTCTTTTATTTGATTGATAATATTTGAGATACGAGAACTTTTATAAATTATCAAAATCTC
>NW_027432467.1:0-13283 GCF_044706935.1 Curcuma longa
GAGTCATCATGCCGAGTATTTAGTTGGAGAATATCGAGGTGATGTTGGTGGCAACCTTCTTTCCCAATAGTGTTGTTCTACTAGTCGACGGATTTCTTTGGCGAATTGATGGCATTCGTTGGTAGTGTGATCATGCATCTGACGAAAAGCAAAAAACAGGTAGTTCTCTCTATGGGTTGTCATTTTTGTTTGACAACTGAAGTTGGGACCTTGTCTACAGTTTGCACAACCTTTTCCCTTGTGTGAGCCATAGCATAATTGAGAATTGGGTGAGGTGCCTTGTTCCAGGAGGTGGATGAGGATCCTTCCTATCTTGCCACATGGTGATAGATATCGACGTGCTGACATTATTCTTTCGAGCGAGTTAAGCTTCTTCCACGTTAATGTACTTCTTGGCTCATCCTAGAAGAATGTCATAGATAGCAGAATGCATCTTCATCAAAGATCTAAAGAAGTCCCCATCTAACCGTCCTTGAGAGAAGGCACTTGTGAGGACCGCTGAAGTTGCAAAAGAGACATCGAGAGCGACTCGATTAAATGGTTGGATGTACTCCCTTAGTGTCTTTCGGATCGTTTGCCTCATTGCAAAGAGATTGAGAGGAGTTTTGTAGTATCATTTACTACTGGCGAAGCGATGCAAGAAGATGACACTGAAATTGTTGAAAAAGCACATGGAACTGGGTGGAAGTTGGTTACACCATCTCTGGGTCTATATTAGTTGAGGCAAAGTTGTCAAGAATACTCTTCACTTAACACCATTAATATATTAGTATAACAAGGAGGTGTTTCGAACAAGCAAGGGGGTCTTACCTTTGTTAAGATTTCTCTGAGTTTCTCAAGCCATAGACTCGCGAGATTGTTCCTTTGTTGGACTGACATCCCGTTGGGTGTTGCAATTGGAGCAAGAGGTATTTTGACAGGAGTTGGAGGGTACTCGATTAGGGATGATCGAGCTATGGTATTTAAATGTTTTGATAATTTAATAACACGACTTAAGTGTTGCTAATGTGATCAAGGTCAAAGGATGCCAAGGTTGCCAAATCGGCTGACTGGATTGATCCGTCTCCTTGTCTACATTCAAAATCCCAAATGGATCACCTCCATGGCTTTGCCCACGCCCCCTCGCTAGCTTAGAAAGGAATGCAAACCCGGTTGACCACCACTGTTTTAATGCATTCCTCCCTCGACGGTGACGGTGCAGCATAGTCAGCCGGTGACCCCACATCGATGGGGTAAAGAGAAGTAGATTGTATATTTCTAGATAGAGAAGCAACTCGATTGACGGTAGAGTTTACTTACATTATTGCAATCCGAGGTTGACGTTCCTCAACCTCAAGATTCGCTCAGTGAATTAATTATATGCAAAGTAATAGGATTGAACTACATGATGGAGTAGACAGGGGAAGTCTCGAACTCACACATGACTTTGAAGCATGGATAGCCACTATTCCATATGACCATATGGGCGGCGACCATGGAGTCTCATAGGACCGCCACTCCAGTGACTTCACACGGTCGGCCCCACAATGTGAGGAGATAAATCGGGAAGCTATAGATGACTACTATGGGGAGGACATTGTTTCGACTTCATTGAAATTCGATCCTTGCCTACTGCAGCGAGTCTGTCCCACAATAACCAACTTAATCATGTCCCAGAGGTGCACACAATCGGCTCCACTTTAGTATAAAGATGAAATCCGTCATCCCAATGTTTTCACACGATC
Source organism: Curcuma longa (assembly GCF_044706935.1). Taxonomy (NCBI): domain Eukaryota; kingdom Viridiplantae; phylum Streptophyta; class Magnoliopsida; order Zingiberales; family Zingiberaceae; genus Curcuma; species Curcuma longa. Next base: position 1,725 of record NW_027432467.1, read on the forward strand.
GGTCCTACTATCATCTGTAAGAAGGTAAATAGGAAACCTATAGTTAACCACTACGGGAAAGAGTATTACTTCGACTTCATCGAGATTCGACTCTTGTCAACTTTAACTATTTTGTCTTGTGATAACTAACTTAACTATGTCGGACACATGATCGACTGCATGATAGGAAAGGATATTTTTGTCTAACTTCGTCAAATTCGATCCTCATATCTACTGGAGCAGGTAACTCCGGGAGCTCGTTTAATTTTTATCCAGAACTCCGTAAATTTTAGAATTGCGTGGGCGGAATCACGTGCGGCGACCCCGAGTCTCGCCTGCGTCTCGCCTCCTCCGATGTCCGACGATGGCGTCCTTCGTCAAGTCTGCGTTGTAGTCACTGCGGAAGCACATCAAGAAGCCGTGGGAGATCACCAGGACCCTGCGCCGACCCCGCGTATCGGTCAGCCCTTCCCATGGCCACGGAATACATCCCCTTCATCCCGTCCACCTCGCCGGAGTAGGTCTGCATCCCCACCTCCGAGCCCGAGATCGTCTTAGACATCAAATACTACACTCGTGATAGACGCCGCAACCGCCCTCCCGTTCGACGGACCGTCCTCAGGAAGGCCGACGTCGAGAGGATCATGGCAGCCAAGACCTTCAGGCCTGATGATTTCCCTAAAGTGTACCTTAGTAAGGTGGTCGAAGAGGACCAAAACACCCACGGTGGTGGCTAGCAGAAATAAACAAAAAGGTTTGATTTCCGCAGTCAATTATTTTCATCTCCATTCCTGTGGCGATTGTGGTTTCTCTATTCTTCCGTGGTTTGAAATTATGGATGGATTGACTGATAAAAGATATATATACATATATTTTTTCCCCCATATAATGGTTCCTCAATAAGGATTCTTTGTTTCCCATCTGCTATGTTTTTCGAGATTGGCCCAATTTTGTCTTTCCTTAAGCTTGTGAAATGGATATATTTGACGTTTTCAAGTAGTTTTCTACATATCCTGAAACTTCCAATTTTTTTCTCTTCAGCATAGATAGAAGAGAAATAGAAGAGCAAGGAGAAGATGAACCAGAACAGGTTGAAGTGTTTTGTATTTCTTGATTTTGGTTCCTGTACATTGTCAATATTTGTAGGGAAAGCAAATGAATATAAATGGTATCTACAAATCATAGTAAATCAAAAAACCCTGATTTGTAGCTAGATAATTACAATTGAAATCTCAAATCAAATCATCCTGATTTTCAGCATATTGAGCTGATTGCGTGAGATTATCCTTATCATTAAATCAAATCATCCCTGATATTCAGCATATTGAGCTGATTGTGTGAGATTATCCTTATCATCCTTAACAAACATAAGACCTCTAAATTATTTTTGTTCGGCCTATTCTGATTAATTCTACTAGTCTTTCTGTGTCATGTGTATTACATTTACCTGGTATCCCATCTTATGTTCATGTGCATTTGGTCATTTTGCAATTCATTGGTTGCTGGAATAGGAGTTGGGGAATGATGGTGATACTGATACTGATACAAATATGTTTTTCTATAGGTGACTAAATCATGAACTTACCTTTGAAATCATCTGGCAATTTAGCAACTTGAACATTATTATCCTTTCAGCTAAGATAATAGAACATATATATTCTTGTAGATGTTATTTGTGCTAATTGGTGAGTATACATAGATTGACTTGGAAATTTGAATTGTGGAGAAAAATTTAGAAACTCGAAATTTTAATTTAAGAGAAACTAAGATTATATATATGAAATATAGTTTCGCAAATAACAAACAAAAGATGGAATTGTTTAGACATCTGAACATAAAATTCTTGTAAGTAAGAATTGTAGATATATTGAGGCTATTATTCAACAAGAATAAGACATGGATAAAGATATCATTAAGATAAAGAATGTAGGATTGAAATGGAGAGAAGCTTCTGGAGTCTTGTTGTATCCTGATGTTCCTCTTATGCTAAAAGGAAAATATGAGGTATGATCCTCATATTTTAAAGGTCAGAGTATTCAGGGGCGGAGCCAGGATTTTTGTCCAGGGGGGCCATTTTTTAACATCGCATTGTCACACTAATAAAATAAATTTTGAATTAACTAAGAAATAAGTTACATTCAACGCAATCTAAGTTGCGCTCTTCGTTTTTTCATAGACTCAAATTCATCTATGACAGAATTGACATCAAAACTGCGAGCAATATCCTTCTCAATACTTGCGGCAACCACCATCACCACGTCAAACTTCACGATCCGTGCGTCAGCACTTGAGATGGACGGTTCTAGAGCCCCTCTTTTGCTTCTTATCTTTTTCCCAGCCCTTTTTCTTTCAATCTCCTTTTTTTTTCTTTAACGATTTTATTTTTTATTTTTTTCATGCCACATTACTGAATAACAATAAGGAAAATAAAAATAATCAGAAAAAATGAATAAATAAAAGGCCCACACAGCCCTTTTTCTTTCAATTTCCTTTTTTTTTCTTTAACGATTTTATTTTTTATTTTTTTCATGCCACATTACTGAATAACAATAAGGAAAATAAAAATAATCAGAAAAAATGAATAAATAAAAGGCCCACGAAAATAAAAATAATCAGAAAAAATGAATAAATAAAAGGCCCACAAACGATAAAAATGTTGAAGCCATGAAAAATAAAATAAAATAAAATTTGTGATTCTTTTGTCTTCATTCTCATTTCTCATGCCGTGTAATTGTGAGGTACCCATGAGGTGGGGCCGCCAAATGAAATGGAATATACGGAAATGTAGGGAGCTTTTAATTTAATTTTTTTTAATTAAATGGATGCAAGTGGAGTCGCACATGCACCATAGAAATGGAACCAGTAAAATTAGAACGGTTGTCAATTATATTGCAATTAATTTTAGATTATAGAACTTGATTAAGAGTTAAGACTTTAACTCCAATGTTTATCCGGTGGATTACAGATCGTACTTTGATTAATATAATAATATAATATGTCTTTTTTTTTGCTGTCATGCTGGTTTGAGTTTATCAATTACCAAATTATTTCAAACATTCAGTGTGAATCAATATATCCGAGATTTTCCTGTCCAAGTTGTCGAGCTGTAAGTATGTTAGCTCGTGCAATTACAATCTGTATCAATCATTGCCATCGTCATCTTCCAATGATGGTGGAAGAGAAAAGTTGTTTTCTTTCCCTAATTCAATGAAATTAAACATTGGTTATTAGGTTCAAATTTAGATAAATAAAGTGTGCATAAATGCTTGCCTGAAACAAAGTAAGTGATCTGCGAACTTGAAATTCAAAAATAACTAGAATGATCCCAGTCTAATTTTGTCACACTGAATTTTTCTGTTCTGTTGAGTGTCAAAATCTACTTGTATTCTTAAGCATCTTTAAACAAAGATTTGAGTACGCTTATCATCAGCATGTTGAGACAAACATTGAAATTGAGTAAGACATTCAAGGATTGTTTACTAAGTTATCTGAATATTTCTCTCTTCCCACAATCATCATCACCATTTTCAAGCTGTACGTTTGTCCTCACTGTTTGAATTCATCTACATAAATCTTGTCCTTCCATTGACCTCTCAATTGGAAAACTCATCTACACACAGGGGGGCAGGGGGGGCGACTGCCCCCAGGCGCCCCCTGTAGCTCCGCCCATGGAGTATTGGGCTATTAAGAAATACAGAAATGATAGAGAGCAGGAAAACATAGCAGGAACCGTAGCATGACACACGTGGCGGTCCAGGTGTGCCATGCCACGTAGCCTGCCACGCCGGTTCCTGCTATGTTTTTCCCCTCCTCCTTCCGCTCTTGAAAAATCTTTCCCCCCTCCTCATCCCGCTCCCGAAAAATCAGACCCCGCTCCCGAAACCCGAAACCCTCGTCTCTTCCTCCTCCGCGCCGAAAACCATCGTCCCTTCCTCCTCCTCCTTCGCCAGGAATCTCCGCGCCGCTCCCTCCTCCTCCGACGAACGCCGAAGGAGTTTCGGTCTTCCTCCTCCGCGCCGAAAACCCTCGTCCCTTCCTCCTCCTCCTTCGCCGAAAACACTTGAATCTCCGCACCGCTCCCTCCTCCTCCGACGAACGGGAGCACGTGTTGACCTGGTCTTGAATCTCCGCGCCGCTTCTTCCTCCTCCGACCGCCGAACCAAACCCCTGTCGCCTCCCACCGCCTTCTCGAACGCGACCGGCCTCTGCTGCCTCTTCTTTGTCACAGGTATGCTTTATTTCGCCATTACTGAAGTCTTGCACCTTCCTCTTATAGCAGCAGTTAAGATGAGACAGTGTGCGCATGAATTTGGATATGCCACAGGATATACCTTGTTAAGTTGGAACAATTCCCTTGAACCTGTCTTTTCCAGTCCCTTTTCTCTTTTGATTTCTGCCATGGATCTCATTCTCTGAACCCCAGCCTGCCACAGGATATACGGGTGAAGGAACCATCTTTGGAGTCATTGTGCAGGTACTGCAAAATAAACCAAACTTTGTTTTGTATCCTGTGCGTGCCTAATGCCATATGTTGTTGAAGAACTTTGAGATGCTTTATTTTATTTTATTTTGGCATTAGGGTGACTGTTTCAAATTGAAACACACAATTTATATTAGTTATTTCCTTACATTTAACTATCTCGTTTTTCCTTTCTTCCTCTTTTAGGTGGATAGGTGAAGTTTCTACTAGTTTCTACCACTACAAGATATTGGGGTGTTCAATGTCAATGTGTGCTGCCGTTAATATGCTTTTTCATGCAAAACCAGGAGTTAAATGGTCTTATATTCTTATGATTGTTGATATTTTCAAGCATGATATTCAGTTTCTTTCCTCACCCAGGTCCTATGGGCCAAGCTCTACCTCCTTTTACTGGCATATTTAACGTCAAGACCTTCATCTTAAGAGTATCAATCACTTTATGCACCTATAATAGCCAACACATGAGAGAAATCTCCTGTCAGCAGACTATTGTTTCCTTTATTTATCCTTCAATACAATCTTAACTTTGCATGCCAATCTGCATGTGGATATCTTCTATCGAAGAATAGAATGTGTATAACCGATAAATATGTACAGTTTAGGGCTATTTTCTGATGGCGTTTCAAACTTTCTTCTTGTAATTTTTTTAGTCCTTCATTGCCTAATTCATCTCTGTGGGATAAAGGTGATTTATTTTGATCATATGGTAACCATTTGACTGTTTTCCAGCTTATGATGCAGAAACAAAGTGTGTAACTCACTATGGTATCTCTTCATTTTATTTGATAGTTGATACTGATCATCTACTGATAGTTGATTCTATATGTAACTCACTATGGTATCTATGCTTGACTTTTTACATCTTCTGTATGATAGGCTGATCTATTGGGTAGCCCAGTCGTCTGACCTGCAGATATCGAAACTAACTGAAGAGGAGAGAAAGAAGAGAACTATTGGTGTGCGGACCGAAGAACAGATATTCACCTCTGGACATGAAGAGAAGACCACGATCTTTCATCCCAAACTAACTGAAGAGGAGAGAAAGAAGAGAACTGAAACAGTATTACAAGGCCGTGTCTAGAACTTTTGATTTAGCTGACCTGTGAAACAATGCTCACCAAGCTACTGCTCCTGTAAACGATTTCAAAATCTTAATTATGAACTTTGTCAGAATTGTGTGTCCATTTAGTTTTTGTTTCCTCATTAAACTTTCGATCTGGAATATAAACGAGTTGATTTCGTGATCCAATCTTCTAAATTAATCTGTTTACTATCTGCAATTATCTGTTATATAATGCCAGATTTCTTCGAGTGATCTGTGATTTCAGTTTTCTTAATGATAAGTGTCGGTGGTGATTTTGTCATCTTGATGGATTGAACTGAAGTACGAATTCTCCCATTCCTGAACTGTCATCCCAATTCTGTTGTTCCACCTGCTACATCTCAAGTTCTACTTGATGCTCACACGTCTGACTCAGAATAGCATCGTCAAACAAAACACATTTGTCTGATTCATTAGATGGTGATCATAATGGATCTTTCTTTTTTTCCCCCATTTTCCAATCCTTTACTGCATATTACTTCATCTTTCCAAACATTTGTATTAGGAACAAAGAGGATCGCACCAAAAAATCTTTTGAAGATTACAACAGCTCATACATAGAAAATGGATTATCATTTAACCATAACAGAGCATAAAAGAAAAAGAATAAGTACTAAACAAGTCTACAGTTTAGTGAACAAGATTACAACAAAACAAATACTGAACAAGTCTACAATTTACTACAAAAAAACTATTCCAAATTTGTGAAATACAATAAAACGAAGTTAGTTATCTTCATCTGAAGAGACCACAACAGCGCGTATGACAACACAAATTATCATGGAGTACTTGGGCATTTTTAACCTGCAAAGACAAACAATTAGTTAGAGATAGAAAATATCATGGAGCATATATCCCATATAACATTCAAATGATACCTGTTTGTTATTGGTATTGATTAGGAGATGAAGCGTTTTCATGCATTGTATCATTTCTGATAAAAAAAGGATACATCATTCACTTAGCCCTAAACTTAATTCATTTTGTTTAGCAGAAACTTTGTTTAGCTACAAACCCTTGGAACTTAGCTACAAACCCTTGGAACTTAGCTACAAACTTAATTCATTTTGTTTAGCAAATTGATTCACTTTGATGCATTCTGTTGAGTATATATCGAGTATCATTTAAGCAGCAAAGTTTGTGGGGGATTTGTTTATATATTGATTTCATTTTAAGCTGGAAACAGATTGTATGATGATCTCGGACAGAATGTTTGAAGTGAAAGATATAAAGATGGAAGATGCCAAGGCATGTTATCCATGGCCAGGACCTTCAACGATAACAATGAGGTGATGGAAGATGCTTAGTGATTGCGATTTGCCAACAAAATGCTTTTCGACTTGACACTAACAGTCGATGATTTTCTAGTGCATGCAATTACCAAGTGAAAGATATATATAAAGGGTGGAAGATGCCAAGGGATGTTCTTCTGTCAAATGCAAGTGCAATCCCTGGGAAGGTTCCTCCATCAGCTATTAGCATTAATGTAGGCGAGGTTAGCACAAAGTTAGCGATCAATGATAACATTCGATGTCGTTTGTTACCACCATGCATCTTGACTCAACACGAGGATTAATGGTTTCATGTACGTATTAAAACATCAACAGGTGTGTTGAAGCTAGAAATATAAGGAAGTTTCTTTTGGTAGAAGCTGGGGTTCAGAGAATGAGATCCATGGCAGAAATCAAAAGAGAAAAGGGACTGGAAAAGACAGGTTCAAGGGAATTGTTCCAACTTAAAAAGGTATATCCTGTGGCATATCCAAATTCATGCGCACACTGTCTCATCTCAACTGCTGCTATAAGAGGAAGGTGCAAGACTTCAGTAATGGCGAAATAAAGCATACCTGTGACAAAATACCGCGTAGAGGCCGATCGGAGGAGGAAGAAGAGGCAGCAGAGGCCGGTCGCGTTCGAGGAGGCGGCGGGAGGCGACAGGGGTTTGGTTCGGCGGTCGGAGGAGGAAGAAGCGGCGCGGAGATTCAAGACCAGGTCAACACGTGCTCCCGTTCGTCGGAGGAGGAGGGAGCGGCGCGGAGATTCAAGCGTTTTCGGCGAAGGAGGAGGAGGAAGGGACGAGGGTTTTCGGCGCGGAGGAGGAAGACCGAAACTCCTTCAGCGTTCGTCAGAGGAGGAGGGAGCGGCGTGGAGATTCCTGGCGAAGGAGGAGGAGGAAGAGACGAGGGTTTTCGGCGCGGAGGAGGAAGAGACGAGGGTTTCGGGAGCGGGGTCTGATTTTTCGGGAGCGGGACGAGAAGGGGGGAAAGATTTTTCAGGAGCGGGAGGAGGAGGGGGAAAAACATAGCAGGAACCGACGTGGCAGGCTACGTGGCATGGCACACGTGGATCGCCACGTGTATCATGCTACGATTCCTGCTATGTTTTCCTGCTCTCTATCATTTCTCTTTTAGATAAAAAATAATAATACTGAATATAATTGAAATATATTTGAATAATTATATATAATTGAATAATATTAAAGAACACGATTAAAAATAAATATGGGATGCCAGTTAAGATGAAAAATAACGATGCCATCTTGATTTGTGCACAGTAAATTTTGGATAGGAATTAATTGGTATATTAAATCCTAAAAAGAATAAAATACCTAAAGTTTGCAAAAAGGTAATATAACTTGGTAATGTCAAGCTTAAAATTAAGGCTGACAAAAAGAAATTGCGCAAGCAATAAAAAAGGCACCCTTATTAAGGTTTTAAAAATATTAAAAAACAAATCATTATATAATTTTTTATCTCAAAAATATGTTTATATTATAATATTATATAATCAAAATTTACCGTCAATATATAAATACAAAATAATTAGTAAGATTTTTAATTAATAAGTTTGAACACTGTCAAATCCAAATTAGACTTTAGCTCTTTTAACTTCAAAATCTATGCCTTATGTCCATAAGAATAATAACAAATTATCTACTTAAATTAGCCTTAAATAATATTATTTAACCTCAAATCATTTCAAATTGTATTCTAATCATCACCAATTTACTTAATGACTCTGTTCCTCCACCAAAGCTTCTCCTTCAACCTCCCATGGCTTCTTCCTCACCTCCTCACCGTACGCCCAGCTGCAAAACAGGAAGTAGAAGAAATCCACCACCCCCATCGCCGTCAAAACCCAGTAGTAGTAGTCGTAGTGCCCCTCGTCGAGGTCGGTGGCCAGCCATCCCGGCCTCCCTCTGCTCGCCGTCGCCGCTTGCACCGCCTTCACCACCGCCGTCCCGATCAAGTTGGACACACCGAGTCCGAGCGTCCACAGCGCCACCGCGTAGCTGCTCATCGTCCTCGGCAGCGCCACGTAGAAGAACTCCACCTGCCCGATCACGCTGAAAGCTTCAGCCAGCCCCACCAGCGCGTACTGCGGCACTAACCACAGCGCCGACATCCTCTCCGCCGCCGTCCTGCGCCGCTTTGCCTCGACCAGGGCCGCTACCGCGGTGGAGACCGTGGAGATCAGCACCCCGATGCCCATCCTCTGCTTCAGTGTCAGCCTGGCGGGGCGGCCGGAGAGCTTGGAGACCGCGGGGAGGATGTAGCTATCGTAGCATCCGGACAAGAGGGTCATGGTGAGGAGCTGGAAGACGGAGAAGGAGCCGGCCGGGATGGTGAAGCGACCGCCGAGGCGGCGATTCATGGCCTCGGCTTGCAGGGGGCCGAACTGCTGGCTCATCACCAGGCTCACCATGATCCCCGCCGACCAAAGCGGCAGCACTCCGATCACCGATTTGAGATCCTCCACTTGCTCCACCGTGCACACTCGCGGCTCGCCGGCGTACCGTCTGATGCATGCTCTGTTCAAGAATCTGCACAAAAAACTTCGAATCAACCCTCAATTTTTCTTCTTCTTTTTTTAATCCTTGAAAGTTTAGAAAGTTGCACTTGACCCCTCTAAGTTTAGAAAGTTTTTGTGTATTTTGCACCATAAAATTTTAAATTTGACCATAGTCCGCCGTAATATTCATTAGTACCAACTGAAAATTTTTATATTTTAATTTTTTTCTTCATCTACCGTCAAAATTAAGAAGTAAAACGTAATTTTCTAAATTACAAGAGTCTAAACATGAAATATTTTATCCAAGAAAAATATTTTTTCATAAAATTAAAAATACCTCAATTTGTCTGAAGGCATCAGAACACCTCCGAACTCCCATGTTCATAACCAAAAGCCAAATCCCGTTTCTCCAAATCCACGCCTCGATTCCTTACCGCCGCCGCCGCCACCCGGCCGAACGCAGTCAAGGTGCTTCCGTGGCTCCTCACCTTCACATACATCGGCGAGCCGGCCAAGAACATGGATGCCGATCCGACGATCAACGTTACCGGCACCGCGAACCCCACCTTCCACCCAAACCGATCCTGGACGTACACCACGACGGTGGAGGCGATGATGAACGACAAGCCGACCGAAGCGTAGTAGCAGTTGAAGTAGACTCGCAGCGTTCTCTCCCTGTCGCGCGTGTTCCCATCGGTGAACTGGTCGGCGCCGAAGGGGATGGAGCACGGACGAACGCCGGCGCTCCCGATGCTGATGAAGGCCAGCGCGAGAAGAGAAGAAACATATGGTGCGGTGTCGCCGGAGAACTTGGCTGAGGTTTCGCTCCAGGGATCATCACCGTCAGCCACATTAGAGTAAGACCCTATAAAATGTGTTCGAGTTCAAGACCTTCTGTAAGGTCTTACCAGCAGAGCTAGCTCACTGACTCACCACGAGGCAGGAGATGGTGGCGAAGGCGATGGTGCGGAATCGACCGAGGTAGGAGTCGGAGAGGAAGGCGCCGAAGATTGGGGTGATGTTGCTGACGGCGCCCCAGGCCAACATGATGACGGCGGCGGCGGCGTTCGCCATGTGGTATTCCCGAGTGAGGTAGATCACCATATTGGATTGCAGCCCTGAGCTGGAGATCTTCTCCAACACTTCATTCGCTGTTGATCCGTAACTTGCTCTCTTTTTAAATGCATCATCTTGATATATATCTAAATACTGGAGAGAGAGAGAGAGAGAGAGAGAGAGAGAGAGAGGAGTCGTTTGAAGTACGTACCAATGATAAATGGCATGGTTCGGAGACCACCTTTCCTTGAGCTCGACTGTTCTTGGTTGCTATCATGCGCCATTCCTGCAACGAAGAGATATCACGAAGAAGATGAGATAGAGAAATGCACAATGCTGTTTACTTTGGGTGCTGTTTTGAGGTGGAAGGGATTTGAAGGGCTGGGAATTTTGGCATTTTAGTAGTTGCCATTGTCTTCTTTGCGTTTCTATCTGTGACAGTTTCTGGTTTTAAGAAAAAAGACAAAAGAATTTGTCTGAAAAAAGAGAAGAACAAAAACAAGCAAACAAAAAAAAGGGTTCAACGAGTACTTCACCACTCTAAAAAGAACATGGCACTCGTGGATGGCACTGCGCTTGTGAATATTGGTAGTTTTCTTCAGATTTGTAAGCTCCTAAAGTTTGGTCCAGCTTGCATGCGTTAAGGGCATCCACAATGCAAGGGGATATTTCATTTAAATATTTGTGATCCTCACGTCCACATCATCAATCAAATATCTCTTTCCTAAATATCCCAACTTTTACAATCAAATATCCCACAAACCAAATATTTATAGGTCCCACCTATTACCATTATCTCACTTTCAAATATCATACTTAAATATCATAACTAAATATTATAAGTCCCTTTATTATTTTATTAATTTATATTTAAATAAACTTATTTATAATTTCTAATTTCTAATTTTTTAATTTAATATTAAATAAAATTAATTTAATAATATTATTTTATTTAACTAGAAATAATATAATATAGAATGCATAAAGTTTAAAAAAAATAGTATAACACACAAATACAAATATTTCACAAATTCGAAATTGAAGTAACTACATAATTTATAGATGATAAATTCATTCTTCACTCATCACGACGACATGTTTCCTAGATATGTTCAACCAAATCGTGACGAAGCTGATGATGCACTTGAATA
>NW_027432468.1:0-2218 GCF_044706935.1 Curcuma longa
GCAGGGACGGATCCAGAAATTAAAGTTAGGGGGGCTTGATTTAATATAATGAATTATATATTATTATTCATATATATATATAATAATAATAATAGTCATTTATAGTATACCATTCAACAAAGTTGTGTCCTACAAAATTTTGAAACATAAAATTCAATTATAATAGAATCTACATCTATATCCTTAGTTAAATTTCGTTTAATATAAAGTGGCAAGCAATCTTCAAGAAAATTATCCTCCATTTTATTGTGAAGTGACGTCTTCACATGCTTTATTGTTGAAAAGGCTCGTTTAGTAGTAGCGGTAGAAACAGATAACGTCAATACAATATGAATTAATCTGATCAACATAACATAAATTTTTGATCGCCCACTCTCAGTCAATTGCTGACACAACTCAATAAGTGTAGAAACCTTCAAATTTTTCATCACGTCAAATTTATAATGAACCTTCAACAAGTGTAGTTCCATCCTTCAAACAAAATGATCATCAAAATTAAGCTTACGTGCTGAGATAATCATTTGTCAATGACTTTGTTGACCAATTTATTAACTTAAGCTTACTAATAGAAACATTCTTTTAATACTTCTAGAAGACAAATAGTCACTCTCTTGTTTTTGTAAATGTATAACCAATTTTAATTCACCTATTTAAGCTGGCAAAATATACAAGTGAACATAAAAGAAGAAACAATTTCAGTTAAAGAAGGCAAGATATTATCCCAGTAGATTACAAAAAAATTACTGTGTGTGAAAAGACCACCACCAAAACAGTAAGCAAGCCCAGTAACAAGAGAAGAAAAAAAATTATTCAACGATTTGCTTCTGACATCTAACCGTAGCATTATTAGTATTTTATTGTGTTTTCACCACCAACTTCATCAAACATGTTTTCATAACCTATAAGTTAAGTGAATGACAAAGAATAAATATTTATGAGTCGTGCAAATAATCAACTCCACACAGATGCTAAATTCAGTGTTTGCAATCGCATCAACCAGTTCCAACCCTTCGTCTCTTCCTTCCCCCACCGCCACCGAATCCGAAACCTGCGACCGCTGAAGACCGGATCTTTTCCTTGTTTCCTGATTCACTTCACAGAAACTACTCTGCTTGGATTCTTCTGATTCCATTTTCTCCAATATTTCCTCACCCCTATCAGATACAGAGCTCTCAGAAACAACGACCTCCTCTCGCTTCACCTCGTTGGCATTGCCATACTTGAAGACGACGCTGCCGTGTCGGCGTGTCGCCGTGGAGTTCCTCATCGTCGTGGAGAAACTGTCACGCAAAAGACCTAAACCTCTAAAAAAAATTACGGGAAACAGGGCTGGGCTACAGCCCAGTACAGCCCCTGTACAAATCCGTCTCTGAGCTTAAGTACATCTTAGAATCAGCAGATGTTTAATATTCTCAGAGTTCCTACAAAGTTTCATAATAGAAAGGTAATTGCATGGACATCAATAAGTCATGTAGATCTGATTAAAGCATGAATGTTCGTGCAGCATATATTTGCCTGCTATAACTGATTGTTTTGCATACTCATACTAGGAGTGTAAGATCACTTAGCAAGTTTGCAGTACTCATCCAAGATTCTCATCTAAGATTCTACACTTTGTTAGTACCGACCCAGATGGAACTACTACTGAAGAATGAATAGGAACCAAACATACTAGTGGCAGTAGTATCATGCATTGGTTTCATCTTCAGATGTAGAATGACTATTATAACCTAACAGCAAGGTTCCTACAAGCACATGCAAGAGGCATGCAGGCAAGCAATAGCAAAGTGTTTATGCATTTTTCAGCACATACAGTCATGCATATATAGTTATTATTAAAATAATAAATTTAACAGTAAAATTTTTCCCAAAAAATATAATGATTAATAAAATGCATATAGTCCATAAGCAATTTTTTTTCTTCCAAATCATCAAATAATATTTCCTTAATAATTCTTACATCAAAGGATCTCTTCCTTTATCATTTGTTTTATTCCATATATTTGGTCAGACTGTTCATGTTCTTCTCCAATGTACTCTATTCCTGAATATATAAACTAGCTCATTTGGTAACTAAATTGTGAAAGCAATATGTGACATCATATGCATGTACAGGCATATATTATGTTGTGAAGCACTGCATACATAAGTGCAGATATATGGAACATTTTTATAAAAATGCCCACAAGCATGACCATAACACTTGCAGAGTAATTGT
>NW_027432469.1:0-13858 GCF_044706935.1 Curcuma longa
GAAACAACACCCATATTAGCAACATGCTCATGAAAGACCTTGGGTGGTAAACCTTTAGTCATAGGATCAGCAAGCATGGAACCAGTTCCTATGTGTTCTATAGAAATTTGACCATTCTGAACTCTTTCTTTTACAACCATGAACTTAATGTCCACATGTTTAGACTTCATAGTACTTCGGTTGTTATTTGAATATAGCACCGCAGATTTATTGTCACAAAATAACTTCAGTGGTCTTTCAATTCCAACTATAATACGCAGCCCTGTGACAAAATTGCGAAGCCATAAACCATGATTGGATGCCTCGAAACAAGCTATAAACTCTACCGCCATGGTTGAAGAAGCTATGAGTGTCTGTTTGGCACTCCTCCAGGAAATAGCTCCTTCAGCCAACATGAAGATATAGCCCGAAGTGGATCGCTTACTATCTTGGCATCCGGCAAAATCGAAATCAGAAAACCCAGTGATCTCCAAAATTTCTGATTTTTTATAGGTGAGCATATAATCTTTTGTTCTCTGCAAGTACCTCATAACCCGTTTGACTGCTTTCCAATGATCCATTCCTGGGTCACTCAAATATCTACCCAACATCCCAACTATGAACGCAAGATCCGGACGCGTACATACTTGAGCATACATAAGGCTCCCTACAGCTGATGCATAAGGAATCTTTTGCATTTCCTGTTTCTGAAGCTCGGTCTTGGGGCATTGACCGAGACAAAATTTATCTCCTTTAGCTACTGGGTTGTCTCCTGGTGCAGAACCACTCATGCCGAATCTTAGCAATACTTTATCGATGTAGCTCTTTTGTGACAATCTCAAAATACCTTGAGAGTGATCTCGTATTATCTCAATTCCTAATACAAAAGAGGCGTCACCAAGATCTTTCATCTCGAAATTTTGTTTGAGAAAATTCTTGGTTTCGTGCAACAAGCCAACATCACTACTTGCTATTAGTATATCATCGACATATAAAACCAAAAAGACAAACTTACTTCCACTAAACTTGTGATATACGCAATCTTCTACCAAATTTACCTCAAAACCATATGAGATAATAACTTCATGAAATTTGCGATACCATTGACGGGACGCCTGCTTAAGGCCATAGATGGATTTCTTTAATTTGCATACCATAGACTTTGAATTTCCAGATATAAAGTTTTCTGGTTGCACCATATAAATTGTTTCATCAATGTTTCCATTGAGAAACGCAGTCTTTACATCCATCTGATGCAGCTCTAGATCAAAATGAGCTACAAGTGCCATGATTACTCTGAATGAATCCTTCGTCGATACCGGAGAGAAGGTTTCTTTATAATCAATGCCTTCCTTTTGAGTAAATCCTTTTGCGACAAGACGAGCCTTATATCTCTTGATGTGGCCTTGCGAATCCCTTTTGGTCTTAAATATCCATTTACAACCAATAGGTTTCGCACCGAATGGCAACTCGACAAGATCCCAAACATCATTATCTTTCATGGATTTTATTTCCTCCTCCATTGCAATGATCCACTTTTGAGAATTAGAACCTTGTATGGCTTGATGAATGTTTACAGGATCGTCATCCACTATGCCTACATTTTCCTCATGTTCTTGAAGAAATACATAATAGTCATCTGGAATTGCACTTCTTCTTTCTCTAGTGGATCTTCTTAATGGCACTTCTATATTATCTTGAGATTGGTGATTTTGTTCATCTTGAGGAACTTGATTGTTGTCTTGTTCCATAATTGGTTCTTGATTGACGTCAGTCATTGAAGCCTGGACATCAATTGAAACCACCTCAGGAAGAGAGATAAAATCCTCTTCAAAGACAACATTCCTTAAACCCTCTCCCTTCTCAAAATTACAATCCTCAAAGAATATAGCATTACCCGTTTCAAAAATTGACTTAGTAGTGGAATTATAGAACTTGAAACCCCGTGATCGTTCAGAGTAACCGATAAAATAGCAGCTAATAGTTCTTGCATCCAGTTTTCTTTCCTGAGGTTTGTATGCTCGAGCCTCAGCTGGACAACCCCAAACGTGAAGATGCCTTATACTAGGCTTCTTCCCTGTCCACAACTCATAAGGGGTTTTAGCTACTGCTTTACTCGGTACTCTATTGAGAATATATGCTGCAGTCTTAAGTGCCTCACCCCAGAGTGATTCTGGCAAAGAAGAATGATTTATCATGCTTCTTACCATGTCCTTAAGAGTGCGGTTTCGTCTTTCTGCAACACCATTCATGCTAGGTTTGCCCGACATTGTGTATTGGGGGACGATTCCACATTCCTCTAGGTATTTGGCAAAAGGTCCTGGACGTTGTTCACCCGATCCATCATATCTACCGTAATATTCCCCTCCACGGTCAGATTTGATGGCTTTAATTTTCCTATCAAGCTGAAGCTCAACTTCAGCTTTAAAGGACTTAAAAACGTCCAAGGATTGTGACTTCTCGTGAATTAAGTAAATATATCCATATCTCGAGTAGTCATCTATGAACGTGATAAAGTATTGTTGTCCATTCCAAGATGCTGTAGGGAATGGACCACATATATCCGTATGAATCAGTTCTAAGACACTCGAGCACCTATTAGCACCTAATTTTCTTTTGTTGGTTTGTTTTCCCTTGATGCATTCCACACAAACTTCGAAATTTGATAAATCAAGGGAATCTAAGATACCATCTGACACAAGTCTTTGAATTCTATCTTTTGAGATATGACCCAAGCGCTTATGCCATAAGGTTATAGAATTTTCTTCCAATTTACGCTTTGTACCTCTTGAGTTAGTATGCAGAATTTCATTATACAAAGCAATAGAATCAACCATATACAGATTATCAATTAACGAACCAGAACCAATAAGATTTGACTCGAGAAAGAAATTAACTTTACTATCTCCGAAAGAACAAGAAATACCAAATTTGTCCAAACAAGAAATAGAAATTAAATTCCGTCTAAACGACGGAACAACAAAAGTCTCATTCAAATCTAAATAAAATCCAGTTTTTAACAATAATCTGAAATTCCCAACAGCTTCAACTGGAACTGTTTTTCCATCGCCCACATAGATAAATCTTTCATCATCATTTGGCGGTCGGCTCCACAGGCAACCCTGCATAGACATACTTATGTGAGTAGTAGCACCAGAATCTACCCACCAAGAATGTCTTGGTACAGAAGCTAAATTAACTTCAGAACAAACCAAAACGAGAATCTTACCCTTCTTTACACGCCAGGCGGCGTACTTTGGGCAATCCTTCTTGAAGTGGCCAGGTTTCTTACAGAAATGACAGGTAAATTCCTTATCCTGTTTCTTTCCCTTATTCTGGTTAGATGTAACTTTATCAGCATACTCGGGTTTCTTTCTCTTCTTATTATGAGAAGTAGATGTCAAGTGAGCACTTTCAATCTTCTCTCGCTTAAGCCTATCTTCTTCTTGCACACACTGAGAAATCAGCTCATTAATACTCCATTTTTCCTTCTGAGTATTATAACTTATTTTGAACTGATTAAATTGTGCAGGAAGAGTGATAAGAACCAAATGGACGAGAAGATTTTCCTTAATCTCGATCTCAAATTCCTTAAGTTTTCCAGCGAGATGAGACATTTCCATAATGTACTCCCTAACGTTCCCCTTGCCTTGATACTTCATGGAAATGAGTGAATTTAGAAAACTACTCGCTTCCGATTTATCATTTTTGGCAAAGTAAGTCTCAATTTGAGCGAGAAACTTCTTGACATCACTGTTCTCAGTCATAGAGCCCCGAAAAGATTCTGGAATGGAACGCCTAATGATCATAAGACTCATGCGGTTAGACCGTTCCCACTTTTCTATATTGATTGTATTAGGGTCTTCCGGAGTTGCAGTGGGTTTTTCGGTCCGTAATGCAAGGTCTAGATCCATGCATCCTAGAACGATTTCCACGTTCTCTTTCCAAGCCTTAAAGTTTGACCCATTCAGCATAGGGATCGAGTTCAAATTTGTAGATATATGTGAGGCATCCGTAGTAACTGAATTCAGAATAAAATATATAAACTCACAATTAATATATTATGTTAGACATAATCTAATAGCATAAAGGTGGGCCCAATTAAACAAGATACTAAACACAACATTAATATTTAACCTTTGGGCAATAATATTAATTTGTAAGCAGTACTCTCCACGTAGTAATCAAAGTATTGACAATAAGCTCGGTCAAATAATAGTCTTTCTTTGGATCGACTACTATCCACATGAGTAAAACTTTTATAACTGTCACACGCCCATTACCACTCGCATATGTATTATTCGGCCAAATAATAATCTTCCTTTGGGTCGATTATTATCCGCATGAATAATAAATATACACATCTTCATATTTCAAATCAGATCAATTTATATAACAGAGGCTACTTTAGCAACATGTTATTTTAATTAATACAATTTGAAATACAAGACACGCAAAAAACCAGCGCCGCAGCGTAAACAATTTCCGAACGTCTTGTGCTAGTGCGTGACCCCAAAATAAAGCCATCCAGAAACACAACGGACGAAATTTCTATAGTGTTTTATGGATCAAAACATTTTGTTTCAACCGTCAACATAAATATGAACGAACATACACAGATATATTCATACAAACACGAACCTACATATTAATCACCGAAATTCCGA
Organism: Curcuma longa; assembly: GCF_044706935.1. Taxonomy (NCBI): domain Eukaryota; kingdom Viridiplantae; phylum Streptophyta; class Magnoliopsida; order Zingiberales; family Zingiberaceae; genus Curcuma; species Curcuma longa. The sequence goes on from NW_027432469.1 coordinate 4,647, forward strand.
ATAGGCGAAGAATTCAACATATGTAGAATAAATCTAACAACCTAAGCACGATTTATTGCTCTGATACCAATTGTTAAACCAATTCCGTTTAATATGTTCTAAACCAAGAACAACACCAAGATCTAAATCATGCCATAAATTGTTAGAATAAACAACAATAATACATACCTGAATTCATCGTGAAAACGATTAATTAAGCCGTAGGAGAGGTTGTTGGTCTTCCTCAATCAAACCACCGGACGGCTCTAATGGTTCTCTTTCAATGATGGGATTGAAAAGAGTTAGGATGCCAATACGATTTGATATCTTGGGGACCATAACCACAAAAGCCCTTTATATATACTATTCCAATAGGGTTCCCATTAAAACCCAAGAGCCCAAGAGTCTCTACCCATTAATTCCATACCGTTTAGGAATACCAAAAAACCTTTTCTTAATTAGATCACATAATGTTTGGTATACCAAAAGCCTTAAACTATTAATTTAGCCTAGTGATTTAATCACACACACACACAAAACCCACATATAAGTATTAGACTTGTATTTGTACAAGTCTAACACTACGACCTCAAGACAAGCGACCAACTAACTCGTCTTTGAGCTTGTGGGCGATAATTGGTATGGAATAAAATTATTTTAAAATTAAATAATAATAAAACCTAATTTATGCGTAGCAAAGAGGAACAGATTCACAGAGGAGGTGCTCGGTGCTTATCACATTTCTTCGATTCTGCTCTTCTTCAACCGCGACGAGTTGACGAGGTCTAGCGAAGGGCGAACTGCGAAGGCGAAGGGAAGGGTTTGGTGGCGAAGGGCGAACAATGAATGACCAACGGCGAACTGGCAAAGGCAAAAAATCAAAAAGAGTTGAACCAGTATGTATGGTTTTAAGTCAAGGAATTTGATTTGATAAGTTTTATTGAAGAAACAAGAATTTACCTCTAGTTGATATAATCATATAGACGATATTACAGTTTCAATTGGGGCTCTAATCAGTTAAATCGGTTATTCTAATTATATAGATGGAAGGGTTTGATGGCATTTTAGGGGTTTTTCTTTTTTATTTGGGGTCCTAATCAGCTAAATCAGTTATTAAAAATATTTTAATAATTTTTATTTTTTTAAAATATATACATTGATATATTGAAAATTGAGCCCCAATTAAGATTGAGCCCTAGGCATAGGCCTTAGTGGCCTATGCCAAGAGCCGGCCTTAGTGGCCTATGCCAAGAGCCGGCCTTAGTAGATAAAGAAGAGATACTACTTGAATTGTTAAATAGGAGGAAGGAAAATACCATTCTATTAAAATTTGAGCAGCCAAAGATTCTAGAACACAATTGTTGTAACAAACATCGTAATCATATAATTATTGATAGAAACCTGTATCCTATCTCGCAGAAAATCAAAAAAATAAAAATAAAAACGGAGATAGGATGATCACTTCGGGAGGATCAACCTCCAATAATCAATAGAATTGATTTATCAAAAAAATTTATTTCATTATTTATTTTCAAAAGTTTACATAATGACTCTATATATAATCCTACGATAATTAATACCAAGTCAATATAAAAATCATTAATAAATCTAATAATATATTCAAAGGATAATTATTAATAAATTTAATGACCTTATTTAAATTAATAATAAATCTAATAATACATTTAAAAAATAAAATTTTAAAGAATTTATTTAAATAACATATCAATTATTCATCCAATTTAACTTTTTATCATATAATAAATTAAGAGGAAAGATTATCTATCTTTAAAATTAATCGGATGAAATTTAAATACATGAATTATCAAAAAAAATAAATAAAAGGATCTCCATTTGAAATTTAATATGTCAAAATTTTCTCATATGTTAAATAGTATTCCATCATCTTTTTGACTTACCTAACTACTTCATCTATCTTACGTTAAATAATATTCACTTGAGATAATGATTAGTAAATGCAATACGTTATAATTTAAACCTTTATTCAGGCATTGATATTGCTAGTGGGCATAGCTGAGTTGGTTACGACACATAGATTTATAGAAGAGGGTAAAGGTTCGAATCCTGATGAAGCCAAACAATCCCTTCCTGCGTCGTGACCAACTGCAGTTTCTCGATTTATCTCCTCACAAATGATCGTGGGACCGAATTCTGGCGAAGTCAAGCAATACCCTCCTGCGTCGTGATTAACTGTAGTTTCTCGATTTACCTCTTCATAAATGATCGTGGGACCGATCGTGTGGGGCCGCTAAGGTGGCGGATTCCACGAAGATATTGCTAGTGGCGGGTCATTAATGTAAATTTTCTGTCCTTTTAGCTATAATATACCTCATTTTCTTTAATTCATAACGACTTATAATTTATATATTTTTAAAAGAATAATTAAAAAAACATTTTAAACTATAATATATCTCATTTTAATATAGTGACCTAATAAATATATCTCATCGTAATTATTTTAAGGAATAATTAAAAAAAAAATAAATTATAAATAGATAAGCAAGGGCGGACGGCAGTCGACAAAAATCAAGATGAGCGCCTCGGACGACCTCGATCTTGTGCTCTCCCAGCAGAGGTGCGAGCTAATGGCCGCGACCGTCGCTGAGTCCGACCTTGATCTCGCCTTCCGCCTCCAGATGGAGGAAGCGATGGCCGCCTCCCTCGCTGATCTCCCATCCAACAACCCTTCTTCCTCTACGGCCGCCACTGCAGCCGCTTCCTCCTCCTCCTCCTTTCCGCCTATCGTCGCCGATTCCGACCGAGGAGGCATCTCCGACGCCATCCTATTCCAGACCCTCGAGGTCGAACGCTTGCACGACGAGATGAGGGACCTCGAACGGTCCCGAGCCGAGGTGCGCCGCATGACTGATGACATCCACCGCCTCGCTCACGACGAGCGCCTCGCTCGCGAAATCGACGAGATGCCAGAGGACGAGTGGGAGGAGTACGGAGACCATATCGAGCGGCCTATCGAGAACGTCCAGGCCGTCGAGGCGCCTGCCTTTCGCCTCTACTTCAAGGGCATGACCGGCGAGCACTTCTCGAATGGCCGTTTGGTCCATCTCGCCGCCATTGCAGCGGCCGTCTGCGATCCCAACGGAAATCTGTTGCTTAAAATCCAGAAGCCGGTGCCGATCGCGGACGTTGGCACCTGCCGCGAGGTAGTGGAAACGGCGGCGCTGATCGAGGGGCTGAATGCGGTCATCTCGTTAGGCATCAAGAACATATCCGTGTTCTGCGACTACAAGGTTCTTTACAATCACGTGAGTACGTTCTTTCCAGGAACTTTTTGGTTTTGCTTCTCAAGCTCCATCTCTTAGATTTCACTTTCCCATCGTAACTAAAAGATTCTTTACTACTACATGTTTCTTTTTTGTCAATTTGGGTCTCTCATTAGTGCAGATCGCAGAATATTTGGGTATTATCTGATCAAGACGGTCGGATTCCGCAGTGCCAATTACCTGAACTCATAACTTTATGTTTGATATTTACTACTGATTCTATCTTTGAACAACTGGGGCGCTCTTTGTGTAAATCAACTACTACAGCTATTAAGGCTTAGTTTGGAATTGTTTTTGCAACTGCCAGAACATATCAGATTAAAAATTGAATGTGAGAAAGTAGCTGAGGGACAATGGATAGTGTTTTTGGCAAACCTACAATGGAAGTGAGGTTTCTCTATTTGAGGTGCACAGTAAAATTATGATTAAATGTGGTAAGAGTACAAATGGCTATAAGGGGTTCTGTTAAAAAAGAAAATCAACTTTGTACTATGTATTTTTTCACAATATTATGTGAGGTTTGATTTATTTTTATATTGCCTAAAGAATATTAATTTAACTTTTAATAGTAACTCTATGAGTTGATTTATAGAGTCATACTTCAATATTTATGTTGATAAATTCATCTTGTTTATTACATTCTTGATTCAAAGCATATAAATAAATTCATCTTGTTTATTACATTCTTGATTCAAAGCATATAACTCGATCTATTTAGAAGAGTCTACTAAGTAATAAATGAAATAATAACTTATACAAATTAATGACTTAATATCAACTCATAAGGTTACAACTAAAGAAAGATAAAGTGAGATCTCACATGAAAGGAACTAGGTTTAGGATATAAATATATATTTCTCAAAATGATGAAAAGGTAAATTTGTCTTATAAAAATTTATAAGTAAAAAAGCAAAACAATTGTGCAATTCCTTTCACTTTGAGTTTCCCTATTGTGATTTTTACAAACACTTCTTTGGCATAATTGTGAAACACTCTAGAACAATTGCCTTTGTGTAGAAGAAGAAACTTATAATGTGGAAACTTAGAGATAGTTAACGGTAAGGTCGTAATGGTGGAGTCAATACCATGTGGTTTGTCTCATTGAGATTAGGCTCTAATAGTGAGAGGGTGATCAGAAGTTTTGTCATTTCTAGGCATTCTTCATCTTCCTCTTTTCAATGTTGTGTCATGGTGTTTTCGTCTTTATTTATTCACATGATGCCACATTATGGTTTGTCTCATTGAGACTAGGCTCTAACAGTGAGGTAAGCCAGAGACCCAGGGTTCATTATAAGTTTTGCCATTTTAAAGCTGTCTTCATCTTCCTCTTTTCAATGTTGTGTTGTGGTTTTCTTGTCTTTCTTTATTCGTATGATGCCACCAGGACTCAAGTTACGAATTGTCTTATTATCAACATCATCAACATGATATGTTAATCTCATCTAGTTGAGTTGGCTACATGGATCTTATCCTCCATTGAACTCTATGCAAGCATATCGCTAGTAATGCTCAAATCCCTTAAATCATTTTTAGTAGGATGGGTAACTCTTTTTAACTTGGGTGAATGATAAGAAGAGAAAAGGAAGAGAGGAAGAAAATCACAAAATTACACATTCATCACAGTTCACTTTTATACATTATGTTCTACTTTCTCTTTCGTTCTCTTTTTTCTTCCTCATTATTTATCCAAGTAAAACATAGCTTATATTTAAACATGAGTTAATCAATGATGTAATAGGCTCATGTTGATTATTTTGACTACAGATCAGATCACTATGTTTCTCAGCTAGAGGTTAAAACTATCAATGTTTGTGTTTTTATCTGTCTTGGTTATATGACAATTATGATCTGTATTCATATCTCATTCAGATATCCTTGGTGGATAAATAAGAATTTGTTGGGTTAATTTTTTTATAAGTAGAGAGGTATATGTGCAGCGCTACTTGAGTTTTTCACATTTTGTGAACTGTCCAAATTTATGATATGTGGAGCATAGTTTTAAAATGCTAAGCAGCTGCCTTGGTTGTTTTGCCAAGGGCGTCCACTATGCCTAGTGGCTAGGTGGCCCTTTTAAAAAGTCTCACAGATGATCCACCTAGGCAGCTGGGCAAATCTAAATAATTTTTTTTTTTAAAAGTTGTTGATTCATTTAACATTAGGTATCTTTTCGTTATTTTGATTTTGTAGTATGACATTAATTATAAGCTAGCTATGTGGTTTCTTGCAATTTATATTTATAATTATAAATTATTAATTTTATATTTTATTGTGATTTTTGTTTCTATAGTTGTTAGGTGTTTAATGTTAATGCTTATTTATGAATTGTAAATTTGTTTTGATTGATTAAGGATACAGTTGTTATATATTTATACACATTAATATTGTCATTCTTAATTTAATTTATTTCTCTTTCTTATTTTAATATTATTATACAATTGATTGCCTATTTTCCTAAGTATTAGTCAATGGGCCAACCGCTTATTACCTCGAACCACTTTTTAATACCTTCATGTGGAGCAAGTATGAATGGGGGAAAAAAATTGATATCATTTTTTGGTACTGTTACCAGTATAACATAGTCAAGGTAAGATAGGACAATGGAAGTTGGCGAATTTAAAACATACCAGGATGTTGTGAGGTCATGCATTGTTAGCTAGTTAAGAATAGACCCAGAATGGTGGTTAGGTTAGCACTGATGTTATTCTTGTTTTTCAAATTTTAGTGTTGATTTTCATGTTGATACTGAGATTTGTTGTAATTATGCTAACTAATGGCGGGATAATTATTACAGTAAAGGTTATATGAGTCTACTTGTGTGCTGATGGCAGCAAGTAGACTCATATAACCTTTACTGTAATAATTTAAACAACACAGATATGGATTTTTGAAACATATTTGATTCTGTAGCTTCTCTAAATCTGATGGCAGCAAAAATTTTCCTCTAAACTAAACAAAGTTTGAGATACGTTGGTTGATTTTGAAGTGCTTGATGATTGACGAGCAATTTTTGTGGCTGTCACCATCTGGGTCTCCTTGTATCAATTACTTCAAGAGTTCAAGCTGAATCAATTAGATGGCATAAACTTCCAACATGCTCCATAAATCACCCATGGAGACCAACATGCCCACCTTGCCGAGGCTCTTGTAGAGCGGACACAAAAAAGTGTGCTATTCTCCATTTGGAAGGCATGGTTCTTCTAGGCCAGTGCTTCATTTTATTAGACTTAACAACGATAGGCCTCACTGTTGCTCCCCATGCACATTTACACCATGGAATTCAGTTTCAGCTTGGCTAAATGCATGATCTATTAGTATTCATGATGCAAAACACTTGACTACGTAAAGATAGTTGTCACACATCCTTGATCTGTCAAAGTTGAACTACTAGCGTGCCATCTACTTTATCATAAGTGCATAACCATGAAGTTAACATGAAGGTGTATTCAAGGTGTATTGATTTAGGTTGCTAATGATGTTGCAGCTCAACATGAAGAGTCTGAAGGTCCTGACATCTTCACATATCTTCCAACTATTAGCAACCAATAGGGAAGGGAGATAATGAGAAAATTCATGGAGACTTTACATTGAGGGCATCAACGTAATGGACTGGTGGAAGGTTGGTTACTGACATTGAAAACACAATGGTTGACCTCATGAAGAGAGTAAGCCTACAATGTAATGGGATAGTGCATATCCTTGGCAACAACTGTGAGGAGTGGGTGATCGAATAAAGTTTAGCTACAACTACTAGATAACTTCATTATAAAGTGTAGTCGAGAACTTTATTGCTCAAACTTGGCGAATCCACTCTCCTCACAACTAAAACTTGACACAAACCTTATAAAGAATGTCCTACAATTTTAATCTTGTATCACCAATTTTACAAAATATATTCAACACTAGATTCATGCATGTTCCAAATACTTGCATTAGATTTCTTGTCTTCTAAAGAATTTTTCTCCCTGCTATTCACATACTGAGCGTAATTATTGAGCATAATAATAATAATAATAATAATAATAATAATAATAATAATAATAGCATATCAATTTGTGTATTTGCGTGGGTTGTGTTCATTTTTTTTCCCTTTACATTAAAATGCCACATCCTCATGTTCTACTTTTTATCCACGTTAAATTCCTGTTGATGTAGCATCATACATACAATCCTTTCTTTTTATGGAATAACCTCAATTAGTTTACAGGTTAGAGGTATATGGGTCCCTAGAAGGAGACAAGAATTCCTGTCGCGGTTGTTTCTTGAGGTCAATTTACCCTTCAGCTTCATCATGCAGGTGCGGGTATGAATTTTGCTACACTTGCGGTGCCGAATGGGTGGACAAGAAACAGACATGTAATTGCCCTTTATTCGATTATGGAACGGAAGAGGAATCAGAAGTCTACGATGAGGACGAGGATTACAGTGATGAAGACAGCTACTACGATCCTTATTATGATGACTTAGGCGAGGCGAATATGAATTTTCTTATGTAACCCCTGCTGCTGCATCAGTTTTATTTCCTCTTCATCTGTTTAAAGTCTTAATTTACACTACTTGGGGGATTTGCACTCCATGACTCATGAACTGCGTAGGCATGTGAATATGGTAAGGTAGCAAACTGCTTTCGATGAAGTGTGCATTTTGCTTCGTTAGCTGCTGCTGTGTGTTCTTAAACTTATCGACATGTGTTCCACAATTTCTTCTGATGTCTAAAAGATTTGCAGGATTGAAGCAATTTGCTAATGATTTATTTGCCTTGCTTCATCTCTAGCTTTATCTAGCATCTGTTATGAGTTAATTCTCTCTACCTATTTGCTTGATTGTTACCAACTCTTTGATGCCCTTATATAGTAATGAACAATATTTTTATTATTTATAATGAGGTGGAAAAATTTGTTTATAGGACTATTCTTATAAAAGAAAATTATAGGAGTTCACACAAATTGGTTGAACTATTCTTCATAGATAGATAAGGAGGGAGGATGGGTAGAATTTTTGATTTTTCACATTGTCAAATAGTTGAACAATAAAAATAGATAGTGAGGTATAATTTAAATTATTATTTATCATATTGATATGATATAGAGGATATTGAATTTAGTTTTTTAATTTCAATTTAAAATTATTTTCTAATATTTTAATCTAAAATAGAGATCTAATTTTTTAGATTTTATTTTCTATTTATATTATCATTGCTGTTTAAATAAAATATAATAAAAACAAAACAAATTTAGCGATTTAGATGGATTAATAAAAAAATTTGAATAAATATATAAATTACATTCGTAATAAAAACTACAATACATAAAGCTATAAAAATTAATACATAGTACATAATTATTATTATAATAAAATTTATGAGTATAAGTACAATCATTTTAATTTTCAATTTCTTTTTAATATATTTTCTAAAAAAATAATAAATGATGTAATGACAATTTGAGGATATATCTAAAATATTAAACAAGATAATAAAAATAAATGATAAATAATCATATCTTCATCTTTCATTAACAACCTGATTATAATTATTATTATATAATAAAAATATATAATTAATATTCTCTCACAAAAAATAAATACTTCTTAATAATTTAATAGATTAAATTAAAATTTTAAAAACTTACTTTAAATAAGATTGTTTGTCAAATATATGATAAATGATGATAAAAGAATAGTTTTGTATTATTTACAAAATATTGAAAAATAAAATAATGATGTGATGTACATACTAAATCTGTTTTTATTTCTTTAAATACAAACAAAACATTAAAAAAAAATTAAAGCAAAATCAAATCTGTCAAAAATACAAACAAAACAGTAACAAAAAATCCCAAAGTCCGTAAGTCATTCGTTATGTTTCAATTTTTTTTACCATTATAATACTTAAGAACACTATCTCATAACTTTTGGGTATAATTAAGTTGAATG
>NW_027432470.1:0-11447 GCF_044706935.1 Curcuma longa
CTTTTTTTTTAATTTTGCGTGTGTGTCTACCCTTGACTATTTGTCTAGAAACCATTTTTTAAATTTAATCATTTTTTTCTTATTAATAAAGGCTGGAATTCTTCCCACATGCTGACACCACACATCAAATGGACAGCTTATTCCTTTGTTGGCCATGACTCCGGTCAACCATCGTCGCCGCCTCGTCCTCTTCCTCCTCTTCACCGTTTCACCACTCCTCCTGGGGTCCACGCTTTGAGTCAACAACTCCTCCCAAGTTCAGAACATCGTCAACTTCGAGGACGGCTCACAAGTGCGGTCCATCCTCATCCGGCGCAACCCCCTCTTTGACGATCACATGCACCTACGCCTACAGATTCTACTACAATGCCGCATGCAACGCCTTCCTCTTCGCCGTCTAGCCGACAGCGGCGGCTTCATCACCGGCACCAGGATCACCCCTCCTCAGCTCGTCTGGTCAGCCAACCAAGCCACCCCCGTGGAGGCCAATGGCACCGTCTTCTGATCCACCGGCACTGCCTCCAAATCCATCGCGGGTATGAACATCTTCCTATCTAGAAAACTAGTTCTGTTCGATCAGAGCAGCGCGCCTGTGTGGCAATCTTTCGAGCACCCCAACAGATATGAACATCTCCCCACTGGTAGTGCTCTGGCCGAATGCTTGACGGTCAAGCCATCAGTCAATAAGTGATCCAATGCACATGAAGTCTGGCTCTAATGGATGAAGGACCTGAGAGAAAGTTTGACGAGAAATTAAACTTGCGTCGAAAAATCCTGACAGACTACTTTGAGTTCAAATTAGGATCCTTTGAACAGAAATATGATTTTACTTGAAGAAAGGATAAATAGGAGATGCTCTTTTTTTCAAAATTCAAGAGAATTTTTACATATCTTTGCGAGACTTTATATACTCATCCGAAAAGTATCTCCATGTCGCCCTGAGAGGGTTATATGGAGGGGTCAAATAAACCAGATCTGACAACTATTGATATTATGCACATACATAGGGTATCTGGGAGATCAGATCTAATAGCCTCGTAATCGTCCTCTTTTTATTAGGATGTTATGCGACAGTTATTGAATATTATTGCTTTCCGACTAAGTCTGATACCTTATAATCACATTCTTTTTATACCTTTTAAGCTGTTATATGTAATAGAAGTCTCTCGAATTAGGCAAAAGATGGTGCCCAAAATAGGGATAGTGAGAGGTCGAGTGACTGAGTGACCGAGTGACCGAATAATTGGGGTCAAGTGGCCAAGAGATTGGGAGATTGAATAGTCGAGTGGTCGAGAGATCAAGTGGTCGAGATATTGAGAGGCCAAGAGGCTGGGTGATTGAGTGAGCAAGAGGTCATGATACTGAGTGGTCGAATTGGCGAGACACCAAGAGACCAAGAGGCTAAGTGGATGGGTAGTCGAGTGGCAAGATGAGGTTGATTCTCTATGGATTATTTACTTTTGACTCATCACTTCAGTCTTTCTTTTGACGGTAAGCACTACGTAGGATAAATCAGAAGACTCTAACTACAATGTCGACTCATAGTTGGAGGGATACAAGTTGACTAAAACCAAGTTCGAACGACAGGAGCAAGAGATCAAAAAGAATCGACTTCGAATGCCAATTGCCAAGAAGAGGTCAGGAGAGAGACAAAGAGAGCGTATACATAGGGACGAAAGGAACAAAGCAGTAACCTAGAGATGAGTTCACAAGCTTCTCCTCTTTATATGGGCCGGAAGCCCATTATGGTGAATATGATTCAGATAAATAAATTTTTCTTGAATAATAATTTTTATATAAATATTCGATTGGACTTTTTGTCCTTTTTTTAAAAAAAATTTTGTGTGTGTCTACTGTTGACTATTTACGCGGAAATGATTTTTTAAATTTAATCATTTTTTTCTTATTAATAAAAATTCAAAGTTTTCCTCAGAGTTCAAAAAAATCTACGAAAAGGTTCGATGATCTCGGAATTTGAAGTGCTACTATTCTGAGACGTTCGTCGTTGTATCTTGGTGTTACGGATGTTATAGCCCCCCTCCCCACCAAGGACTTAGTCTATTCGGCCTTAGCCTGCCGGATAGCCCATTCGACCTTAGCTTGTCGGATAGCCCATTCGGCCATCGCCTGCCGGATCGCCCATTCGGCCATCGTCTCCGAATCGCCCATTCGGCCACATGGGTGTTATAGCCCCCCTCTAGGACTTCTGTCATTCGGCCCGGCAGCTCAGCACTGCTATCCGGCAGCTCAGCTCTGCCCCTCTAGCCCATCCGGCAGCTCAGCACTACTATCCGGCAGCTCAGCACTGCCATCCGGCAGCTCAGCATTGCCATCCGACACCTCCACCCAGGCCACTCAACACTTAGCTCAATTCTGCCAATTCCACTCGCACAGCCCCACTCTCCCTTCATATCATATCATATCAAGAAAGTCCCATCATAAATGATCTCTCTTAGATAATCAAACATCACTGTCAGAAGGATGTGACTTGTCAGAAATGATCTTCTCTCTCTATATTAAACAACTGTGTCAAGCATTAATGGGAGACGGTCACTTGTCAAGACGACTCTCTCTCTCCAATGAATAACCTAACCAAGCATTAAAGGCAGATGTGATTGATTGTCTTCTCAAGACCATGCTTTGTCAGAACTGGTCATACTTTCGAGGGAGCTCTTGATGTATAAAGGGGAGGAAGAAGGTATTCGAAAAAAAGGGGAGATCTCTCTCTCTCTCGCGGCTCTAAGCTCCGCTCTCCGGGCTCCGCTCCCTCTCTCTCTCTTATTCTCCTTATCTTTTATAAGCTTAGCATTTCCTTTTATTACACTTTTTTCATGACAGTATTTCTCTTTACTGTTCATCTTCTTCCTCCTGACTAGGCTGACTTGAGCGTCGGAGCTGGCCGTCCGGGGACTCCCCGCGCCAGGATGACCTCTTTCTCTGGTGATGTTTCAGGGCCTCCAGGTGGCTGGCCTTATCTCCTTCCTCGGCGTGGTGGTCCTGAAGCCCTTGGAGCTCTCATTGCTCTCCTCCTCTTCTCCTGTCCTCCACTTCCACGGCGAGCTAGACCCAGTGACGTGTCCAGATGCAGTTCTCAACCGGAACATAACGCCGGCGCCGTCTGTGGGAAACCACTGAGCCCGGATTTGAGATGCCGACGGACGAACCTCCTCAGCCTCGCCTTCTCGCAATGATACAGAGGGATTTGACAGAGCCGTGGCCGTCGCACGTCACCGGTGCGCCAGTTGTCCAGGTCAACAACAGAGGTCCGCTATGGGCCCACGGAGACCCACTATTCTCCGGTCCAGAATCCCCAAGTCCTTCAATGCCAGCTCATTGGGCCCAGAGGCCCATCAAGATCAAGACCCATCAGGCCCATTAAGCCTACCAGGCCCCAGCTCACCAGGCTCAGGCCCAAGCCCGGTCCTACATCGACGCTACGCATCTCAGGCCGATACAGAGGGCAAGGACTTAACCAGGTCATGGAACGATATGCATCTCCGGCCTCACCGCATTTAGCGATCAAGAACACTAAGTATTTTACTTTTCCTACACTTGAGTAACAATGATGCCTCCGCAGGTCCTCCCCACGCCAAGGCTTTTCAGCCATTCAACATCACTCTCCCTTCGGCTCGGACATAGCCAAGGTCGAGCTCAATTCAAGTCTCGGACCTGCTCCATCAGCAATTGCCCTCAGGGACCTCCCTTCCTGACATAGCCAAGGTCGAGCTCAATTCAGGTCTCGGACCTGCTCCATCAGCAATTGCCCTTTTCAGGGTTCAACCTCCCTTCGGCTCGGACATAGCCAAGGTCGAGCTCAATTCAGGTCTACCTGCTCCATCAGCAACTGCCCTTTTCAGGGTTCAACCTCCCTTCGGCTCGGACATAGCCAAGGTCGAGCTCAATTCAGGTCTCGGACCTGCTCCATCAGCAATTGCCCTTTTCAGGGTTCAACCTCCCTTCGGCTCGGACATAGCCAAGGTCGAGCTCAATTCAGGTCTCGGACCTGCTCCATCAGCAATTGCCCTTTTCAGGGTTCAACCTCCCTTCGGCTCGGACATAGTCAAGGTCGAGCTCAATTCAGGTCTCGGACCTGCTCCATCAGCAATTGCCCTTTTTCAGGGTTCAACCTCCCCCGACTCGGACATAGTCGGGGTAGAGCTATCTCCACCGACATAATTAGGTCTCGGACCTATTCCATCGACACCCGTCTTGGGGTTCAACCTCCTCCGACTCGGAAATAGATGCTGATGAGCTAAACACTCTACGCAGTCATTCGGCTGCTCTGCTCAGTCAGTCGGCCACTCTGCTCAGTCATTCGGTCACTCTGCTTAGTCAGTCGGCCGTCTTAGCTCAGCCAGCAGAACCCTCACTGACTCTCTATATGACTCACTCAGTTCAGTCAGCACTCTCTCTGACTGATTCGGCCTTAGTCGATCTCAGCATTGCTCAGCCATTCATCTAGGCTCTCAGCCATTCATTAAGGCTTCTCAGCCATTCATCCGGGCTTTTCAGTCATTCATCCAAGGCTTCTCAGTCATTCATCCGTGCTCCTCAGCTATCTGATCAGTCTCACCCAGCTTAGCCGGTAGAATGCTCAGTCTGATTAGTCACCAGTCAGAACTCTCACTGGCTCTCTCTGACTCATTCAGCTCCGTCCGAAATTTCTCAGCTATCCTATGGGTCTCACTTAGCTCAGTCAGTATTTTACAGCTCACTCAGAGCTCTCTGTAACCCTCTCGGCTTTGCTTATGCTACAGAGCACTATGCGGGCCTCTAGGCTTCCTTCTACAACTCATTTAATATTAAGCATTCAACAGCCTTCTCAGCTTCACTCCTTTTATAACTAAGCAGCTCACAACTCTCTGGGTCTCCTGACTTAAAGACACTAGTAAAGTTTCATCTATACATGCTGAGGTATTCATATCTTCGGATTGTTATTGCTTTGGGCTGTCTCGGACTCCAGGTGCCTCTCCTTCCCTCAATTCCGTTATGTTGGTTTTACAGTAATTTTCCTTCAACATAGAGGATAAAATGTGTTGTGTATATACAAAACATATACCCCGCATGTGGCACCTATAAAGCATATACCCCACCTGAGGGCCCGACCTACACTGGCCATCATTCGCTACAAGTGACACGATCTCCCTTGACTGGCTCCCGTCCGCGTTGACCACCACCGACAAACGATCCGGGGCTACTGAGCTCGCCATTGAGCTCGGTGCACATGTCACACATGGTGATCAAGCTCGGCCGCAAGCTCGGCGGCTATCGCGAGTAACCGCTACTGAGCTCAACCCGTGCATCGCACAGGTTAGTGTCGACTCCCGCATCCTACAATTGCTGACCTCCCTGCTACCGGCCTGGTACGGGCGCCTTCTCGTATCGATTCGATGCAGAGATCCACGACCAACTCTTCACCTATCCCGGATCCGTATTTAATCATAGTCATCCCGATCAAATCTCCACGAGAAGCACTATATAATAATGATTTTTAATACTCTCTTTCTCCTTGTGCTACTGGCTCAATACAGACTCTTGAGGCTATCTTTTGCTTGCACTCATTTTATTTTTGTTCACACCATTCAATAGTACAAGGCTTGTCAGTATAATTACTCTTATGGCCAAGATGGCCAACTCCAATCAATGAGCGTCCAGGCCTTGTCCTAGCACGTCGACATTAGCAGTCATGTCCAACTTTTCCTGTCCCACTTTTCTTCATGCCGACCTCACATATTGGGCTTCCCGCTTTTCTTCATGCATCACACTTTCCACTACCGAGTTCTTTCATGCCACGTGAGAAGGTCGCCTCTGCCGACTCCTCCAAGCACGACACGCTCGACTTCCCCAGTTCTCTGCAACTGCCCACTATCGTCGCGTCCAAGCACCTCACTGCCGACTTCTCCCAGCTAGCAGTTGAGTACCCGACTCCATCGCCATGTGCCACTCCCGACTTCGCACCCCTGCCACGCACAACTACCAAAACGGCGACTGCCGAAACTACCAAAACGGCAACTGCCGAGTCGGCAGTCGCCTCGTTTCACCTCCCATGCATCTGCACAGCCCGAGCCCTCCGCAAGCGCCGGAGACCAGGTGCGCGTCCGAGTCCTTTGCGGCCACCTGCCTCGTATGAACTGCTAACCCTCGCGGGTTCCATCCTGATCTTCCTGCCTCGCACGAGCTCCCCGTCGCCTATAACCGATCTCACTGCGAGGTCGCCAACCTCCTCCTCGGCCTAACTCGCAGCTGCCTTGCTCTCGCGAGCTTTGTGATTTGCCTCGCGGCAGCGTGCCACGATGGGGCAACTCAAACTCCCAAACTCCACTCGATCAATTAACCATCGTGCCAGAGCCCTCTGCCGATTCCTCACAGTTGTCAAACACATACTCGAGTCCTTCACGCCAACCTCCTTCCCAAGCCTTCCAAGATCCTTCTCACAACAGGAAGAACGAACTCTCCTCGTTCCCGATTCCTCCACCACCGACTTATCCAGTGCCCGACGTGAGTCACTCCGGACGTCGGATGGCGATGACACCATCTCCAGTTAATTCCTCTCTTAGCCGACGCCTCAGTACGCATCGGTATCACCGATGCCTCTTATCGCCGAATCATCTGCCCTAGCGCACCAAGCTTTCGTTAGCGGAGGCACGGGTTCAACGGTCCATTCGACGCCACCATTTGTATCTGCCGACGCTTGACCGAAGCCGCCAACGCCGAGTCGATAGCCGCTTCTCTTCATGAGATGCGTGCCTATCTCGCCCTGCCGAGTAATAGAGGCAGGACTCCTCTCCCGAGTCCTCCACCTCTTACAGCCACCATCTTTGCCCTCTCCGCTAACCCACCACTTGCAAGTGCCCTAATGGCACCCTACCCAACCACCTAAGGTACGTACGCTACCCCATGATGCCCACCATCCTACTCCACTCGCGACTCGGCGCGCCTAGCCACCGAGCAACAGCCGGATCTACAGTCGCCGCGGGAGACACCAGCTCTACTGCCTTCTTCCGCGTCACTACTAATCTCCTGAACTTGCCGACTGATCAACCGCATGGCCGAGTCTGTCATCGCCTTTATCTGAGTCTATCATTCGCTGAATCACCTTGGTCGCGCCACAAGGAAGCTCTCCTCGACATTGACTCAGCCAAAACCTTGCCGAGTGCTTACTGCCAAGACTGAGTCCGCCGTACTTCTACTCAATTCCGACTGCCGACGACTCAGCTGCAATCAACAAATGCTTCGCTCGTAACTGGTGCATATCGGCAGAGCCCGCCCACTCCTCAGTAGCTTCCGCCGCACAGCTGCTCGGGCAGGCCGGTCACCACCTTGGGATGGTGGAGGACGCTATGGTTCTCCTCCAAAATGGCCGCCTCCTCGCTTCGGCCTCCTTTCGCCGCAAGTCTATCTGCTAGTCGGACAACAGCTTCGGCGGTGACGGTGGCATCGCGGCAGCCAGCTCCACCACCCCCTGCAGTTCCGCCTCGTCCGTTTTGTCCGACTTGATGCTCAGCAACACGTTTGCCCGCCGCTCGAACCGGAACTCCGGCATCGCGTTGTGAAACCCCTTCACCACCCGCGGCATAAGTAGTGCTCATATAGAAGCGGCGCACAAGCCGGCACATGCCCCTCCGCCTCCGGATCCTCATCCGGCTCATCCTCCCCGACTAGTTTTCCGGAACGTCTGCTGATGGCAAGAAGACGCTGCTGCCAATTTCCAAAGAAAAGTTAAAGATAGATAGGGGAAGGAAATAAGATGCGAAGAAGAGAAAGATAAAGAGAGAAGAGATAATGACGTTATCTCCCACATCAGCACCGCTAAGCTCTGTTAGACATGTCTATGTCACATCAGCACCCATCCCACTCTCCCCTACGCTGCAGCACAACATAGCTCATTACAACTGACACATCATTCGGCTGCCCTCCATCCTCACTGCAACAAGTTTCCGTCCCGCCTGCAGCACGTTTCCCATCGCTGAGGAAACTGCAGCACGCTTCCCATTGCTGAAAACAAAAACAAGACTGCTCACATGCATTCCCCATCGCTGAAGAACCACTTTCCTTCTTCTCCGCCGCGCGTGCCAATTCGGCAAAACGGCGCTGCCATCCTCCGTCGCGCGTGCCGATTCGGCAAAACGGCGCTGCCATCGAGCCGCTTTCTCGGTCTGTGCATGATGCACGGTCGGGCTCGCCACCGCTCCCGGCCTGCACAGGGAACGCGGCCAAGCTCTCGTTCGCGGCCAAACTCCCGAGTTCAGCCTGCGCAAGACATGCAGCTAAAACTCGATGCGGAACTAGGAAGGCCGTCATGTGGAACAGCCTGGCACAGTGCTCTTTTTCCCGCACTTTCATTTCCAATGAACACCATAAAAAGACGATCGAATCCCTCCAACCCACCATCAAGGAACGAATTGCTTACTTTGACCTTGGGAATGACAATTATGCAGAATAAAGTTTCATTGTCATGGTAAAGGTGCATGCAGAACGGTGGCTAGCAAAATAAAATCAGTCATAAAAGATGGTATGTGCTTGTATCTTTTCTCGAGATAGTGGGTATTGCACTCGCCACGGTAAGGAGTGGTTAGCCGCCCGCTCTACCGAAAATCAGACGGTGGCAATGCTGAAGTGCATACTAAGGGATTAAATGAAAAAGGTCTCTCAGATCTTAAACCTTATCAGCTTGTTCCGAGACCAGCTCTGCCACCAAAGAGCGGCGTCCTCATCTTGGTCGAAAGCTCCTCCCACTCGACATGCGGACGCCTGAACCCGCCGTACGGGGCCGAGTCCTCGGCGTCCGGCACATAGTTCCCTCTCAACACTTTTTCTGATATTTTCGACTCCACCTGGCCCAGTCGGCGGCCGACTGCTCGGAACAGGATCCACACGGGCGTCGACGACCGGATAGCCACCTCATGTTGGAGACAGAACTGGCTATCGTCGACATCTGGTCGGGAATGGCTCTCCCCGTCACGGCGTGCTATGGATTAATAGGCAGGGCCCACAATCGGACACTAGACTATTCCTCTCACTGCGAAATGCCTTCAAACACGACCGACTCCCCACCAAGCCGAGTCGCCGCCCATCATGGCCGACTCCCCACCAAGCCGAGTCGCCGCCCATCATGGCCGACTCTCCACCATGCCGAGTTGTCGCCTATCATGGTTGACTCTCTACCAGTCCGAGTCCGACTTTTCCTCCGTCCGACTCTGACTCCTCCTCAGTCCGACTCCGACTCCTTAGTCCGAGTCCGAGTCCGACTCCTCCTTAGTCCGACTCCGACTCCTTAGTCCGAGTCCGACTTCTCCTTAGTCCGACTCCGACTCCTTAGTCCGAGTCCGAGTCCGACTCCTCCTTAGTCCGACTCCGACTCCTTAGTCCGAGTCCGAGTCTGAGTCCGAGTCCGACTCCTCCTTAGTCCGACTCCGCCTCCTTAGTCCGACTCCGACTCCTTAGTCCGACTCCGACTCCGAGTCCGACTCCTCCTTAGTCCGACTCCGACTCCTTAGTCCGAGTCCGAGTCTGAGTCCGAGTCCGACTCCGACTCCGACTCCTTAGTCCGACTCCGCCTCCTTAGTCCGACTCCGACTCCTCCTTAGTCCGAGTCCGACTCCTCCTTAGTCCGACTCCGACTCCTTAGTCCGAGTCCGAGTCCGACTCCTCCTTAGTCTGACTCCGACTCCTCCGCAGTCGGCCAGCTCCATATCGACTCCTCGAGTCAGTTAACTTCATACCGACTCCCCGAGTCAGTTAGCTCGGTACCGATTATGTGAGCCAATTAGCTCTACCGTGCTCTGCGTCTCTCGAAAGTCTTGTCTCTCTCTCTCCCACTTGATCGGCTGAGTCTACGGACCCGGCTTAGACTCGAGTCCAACTCAGTCTAGTCAGTCCGACTCACGCTTCCTTCGACTAGACTAGCGGGGAGGCTTATGTTACGGATGTTATAGCCCCCCACCAAGGACTTAGTCCATTCGGCCATAGTCTGTCGGATCGCCCATCCGGCCTTAGCCTGCCGGATAGCCCATTCGGCCTTAGCCTGTCGGATCGTCCATTCGGCCATCGCCTGCCGAATCGCTCATTCGGCTCATTCGGCTCGGTATAATTCAGTTCTGCCCAGTCGGTACGGCACAGTTCAGCTCAGTCTCCATTCAACCCGGCAGCTCAGCACTGCTACCCGGCAGCTCAGCACTGCTATCCGGCAGCTCAGCACTGCTACCCGGCAGCTCAGCACTGCCATCCGGCAGCTCGCTCTGCCACTCAGCCCACTCGGCAGCTTAGCACTGTCATCCGGCAGCTCAGCACTGCCATCCGGCACCTCCACCCAGGCCACTCAACACTCAGCTCAATTCTGCCAATTCCATTCGGCACAGCCCAGCCTCCATTCATATCATATCATATCAAGAAAGGTCTTATCAAGATCTTCTTAAGGACCACATGCCTTGTCAGAAGGATGTGACTTTTCAGAAAGGGTCTTTTCTCTCTATTATTAAACAACTGTGTCAAGCATTAATGGGAGAGGTCACTTGTCAGGACGCTCTCTCTCTCTCCAATGAATAACCTAACCAAGCATTAAATGCGGATGTGATTGGTTGTCTTCTCAAGACCATGCTTTGTCAGAACTGGTCATACTTTCAAGGGAGCTCTTGATGTATAAAGGGAGGAAGAAGGTATTCGAAAAAGGGGGGGATCTCTCTCTCTCTGGCGGCTCTAAGCTCCGCTCTCCGGGCTCCGCTCCTCTCTCTCTCATTCTCCTTATCTTTTATGGGCTGAGCATTTCCTTTTATTACAATTTTTCATGACAGTATTTCTCTTTACTGTTCATCTTCTTCCTCCTGACTGGGCTGACTTGAGCGTCGGAGTGGCCGTCTGGGGACTCCCCGGCGCCAGGATGACCTCTTTCTCCGGTGATGTTTCAGGGCCTCCAGGTGGCTGGTCTTATCTCCTTCCTCGGCGTGGTGGTCTTGAAGCCCTTGAAGCTCGTATCGCTCTCCTCCCTTCCATCTGCTCCAATCCACGGCGAGCTGGGTCCGGTGACGTGTCCAGGAGCAGTTCTCAACCGGAACACAATATCGTTTATGGAGATAGTGTTGAGACACTAGCCTCGACGATCCATATCAGTTTGCATCCTCCCTGAAAAGCTACTAGAACAAACAAGAACAAGAGTGCGTTCAGAAAGTATCAGAAACCTCATCTGCCATTTGACTTCAACTCAAGCGTGAGAATTTCGTGGGGTTTAAGATCAGCAGATCACTCGAAGGATCTCCTTTTCTAATCATGAACAAGCATTCTCTGTGCGAGCACCAAATTCCTTCATGTGTGCAACATGTGTTACAGAGAGAGGAATTGAATCGAGTAGAATTGATGATGGAGACTGTCAGGAATTGTGAGAGGGGTAGAGAAACCAGAGAAAATTTGATGTAATATAAAATTAAAAATTAAATGAAATTTTTAATTTTTAA
>NW_027432471.1:0-6026 GCF_044706935.1 Curcuma longa
CCGTCTACATGGGCAATGCTACGAAAGTAGCGGCTGTTGCTGTTGGGATCGTCCCGGTGCAATGCGTGTGTTAACACGTTTCGAAAACATGCGTAGCGGAAATAAAACAAATAATTAATAGGAATTATTACACAACACACGCATGGCAATATAGGAAATAATAACATACAAAGCATGGCAGGAAATTAAAATTTTTC
The DNA here is from genome assembly GCF_044706935.1 of Curcuma longa. Taxonomy (NCBI): domain Eukaryota; kingdom Viridiplantae; phylum Streptophyta; class Magnoliopsida; order Zingiberales; family Zingiberaceae; genus Curcuma; species Curcuma longa. The sequence goes on from NW_027432471.1 coordinate 198, forward strand.
TGAATAAAATTTATTCTACTTGCACAATTAAAATTTACAGAATAAAGATTATTCTAAACGTGTACTTTGCGATGACGATATTGAGCCGTTGTTGATATCAATCGAGCGGTCCTCCTCGGAGTCCCACCTCGACTGGTGATCCATGCCAAGCTCCCATCTGGACGGCTTCGGAAGCCACGAGTCGTGTCATCGTCTTCGGTACTAGCCGATGATCGATGACGATCGAATCGAGAGAAGCCTTGTTCCGGAAACCACGCAACAACGTTTGTCGCAATTATTTCCGGGGATTTCCAACTATCATCGGGAATTGTATTCCCGATGTAGTTTATCGGTGGTCAACCTTTGACCGCTGATAATAGACAAAACGACCGAAAACCCTTTCCGATTATGATGGAACAATTTTCTGATAAACCCTATAATCACAATTGCAAGAACCTTTCTCACAAAATACAACAATCAACAAAACTTGATCGAAGGGGATGGTCACGCAAAACCAATTAACCATTGCCGTGAAGAAGAGGGCAGCATCACATCCAACAGAGCAAGAATAACAGAGGAAGAGGAGGAAGAGGAAGCTAGGGTTCTGTCTTCTTCTCCTCGTCATCCAAGCAACCAAACTAGAGTTGCTTTAGGCCTCTTCCACTCCGGCAGCATCCACATAGGATGATGCTCCTCTCCAGCGACAGTGAGAAGAGGCCGGGCTCCTTTCCGACAGCATCCAGCAGACAAGCTCGCGAGAATGGGCAGCGTCGTGGCGGCCAAGAAGAACAGGGCACGGTTCCTCTGGTTTCGCGGTGGAATCTCCTCAACTCCACGCAGTTGGGCGGTCGGCAATGGCAGACCTCCAGTCCGACGACTGCAGGCCCAGATCCGGCACCACCTGTAGGATCGATGTGACACGCTAGAGGGGGGTGAATAGCGTGTCGTCACTTTTTTCGTTCGTTCGATTTCTAATAAAATACTAAGCAGCCGAATTAGAAAATAAAACACAGGGGACTGCGGATTTACTTGGTTCCTAACCCCCAGGGTTAGTACATCCAAGGCCTAAGTACGGGGGGAGCCCGTCCACTAGTGGTCTCCTTTCCGAACCGTGTTCGGAGGCGGAGAAACCCGTCTTATAGTCCAAACATAAACAATAACAATAGAATAAATAAAGAATAAATAAACCAAACACTTAGCTGATCCGGAAGTCCTGAGCGCCGCGCACTCCTCCTGGATCTTCTCCGGTTGCAAGTGTTTGGCCCCGTTCGTGTTTAGAAATACCACAAGTTGAGAAGGTAGGTTTCTAGCTTCAATTATCTTGTTTTTGGATGTTCACCTCCTTTTATACTGCACCTGAGTTGACTCCAGTGTTACCCGAGCTGACTCCAGCTGATGTGGTGGATAAAACTTTTTTCATGCTCGTTATCCCCCACCTGAGTCGACTCGGCTGAATCTGAGTCGACTCCAGCCTTGAGTCTTCTACGCTGCGATTATCCACTCTCCAGTCGACAGGATTTCAGTCTCAAGCGACTGGACATTCAATCGACTTGATTCCAGTTCTAGTCGATCGGATCCCCTGGACTAGTAGTTTTGGCTTTACTTTGTTTGCTACAGTTATGCTTTCTTCATCTTGCTTTCAGCTCCTTGTTCCTGCAAGACAAGCATGCAAATATACAAACAGTTCCTGGGTTAGTCTGACGCCTCCTTTTCCACTCCGAGAACGCACCCTTACCCACTCCGCTCAGGAGAATTTGTGTCAATCAAGTCCTCCAGACTTGTTGGACTTTTGCTCGGCTCTGTCCTCAGCCCCTAGGATTTGTGCTGCGGTTCGGTCCTCTCTGATCAGCCCAAACTTCTGTTGCGACTCGATCCTTCAGATCAGCCTAGACTTCTACTGCGACTCGGTTCTCCAAACCAGTCTAGACTTCTGCTGCGACTCGGCCCTCCAGACCAGTCCAGACTTCACCTAGTGCTTCGACTCTGCCAAGACTTCCGCCTGATCCTCCAAACCAGGACTTGCTCATGCCTAGCTGCAACTAGGACTTTCCCTTGCCTAGCTTCACTTACTAGGACTTCCCTTGCCCAATCTTCCAGATTAGGACTTCCACTGCCTAGTCTAACCAACTAGGTCTTCTCGCTAGTCATCTGACTAGACTTCACTTACTTCCATACATCCAAACATCAAGTCCTGTTTGGATCAACCCTTGGTCAAACTGACTAGACATAGGTGTATTGTCAAACATCGAAACTCTAGGCAAGATCTTAGTGCATCTTGCACCAACACCACCCTTACATGAAAGGGGCGTGGACGGTGGCCCTTCCGCGGGAAGAACAGTGCGTGTAAACCCTTTGGAAGGAGACGAGGTCCGGCGTCGTGCGGAGAAGATGAACCAGGGCATGAAGCGGCGGTTTCCGTTGCTCTCCCGTGGCTAGGCGGCGCCCCCGCGAGAGGAGGAAGAAGACTAAGGAAGCAAATCGTGATTTTCTGGTTTTTGTCGCGACATGGCTCCCCATCGCGCGCGTGCAGGCCGAGAAGAGAAGCCGAAGGAAAAAACTACAGTGGCCTTTTGATTTTAACCGTAGCCTTTTAATTAAAACACAGAGTTTTAATTAACCTAGGTTTTCCCTTGTGGCTACAGTGAACCGGTTTCAAGATTAAACCAAAACATCAAAAGCCAAAACCCTAATTTAGATTAAACCAAATCGGGTTACTGTAGCGAACCGAACCAGACCGGGTTCAAGACTAATTCGCTTAATTCATTAACCAAATGAACTCTGATTTGACCCAAATCAGTTTTGTTCATTTTGTCTTCACAAGACGGAGCTTCTCATTTCTTCTATTTTGTCAAAATCTCTTCCATCACGAACCAAACCAAGTTGATTCAATTTTTAGTTCAAAATTAAATCATTTAGTTCAATAACCAAACGGGCTCTTATTTGAACGAAATCAATTTCATTCATTTCGTTTTCATGAGACGAGTTCCATCATATTGTCCTTTGTGCGGTCTGACCAGAATTTTTTCTCTCATTCTGAGAATGCAATTCTCAAACTCGTTTTAAGTCCTTCGGAGAACTTGTTATGCGTGTGACCCAATAGGTTCCCAGCTATGTTGGCCGTCCATAATTAACCATTAATTAGAACGACATGAGTGATACCTAGTAGTATATCATGATCCCCAATTGATCAGAAAATCAATGATTGATTTTAGAACAGTTCTAAACCCTTCAGTAGTTACACTAAATCGTGCCTCGTTCCTTTCACCGTCTTATACCCGCTTGGTTCAGGACATAGTCTATGTGTCGGTCCCCACTAGGCTGACTACGTCACACCTAGCCCAAGCTGCTTTCTTGTCCTGTGGATTCAAGTTACTCGTATACATATCCAAGAGTATCGTACTCTTAACATGTAATGCTTTGGCCAAAGACTTTTAGTAATAATCCTGACAAGCGGCCGTAGGGTATACGTCTCTCTTTTCAAGGAGCGGTGAATCCTCTGTAGGCTATTTAAACACCTTTGGACACTTTGACTTATACCCAATCATCTCGGGTCCACACCTCCTCGTAAATGCTTACTTAAGATGTCAAAGTATAAGCCTTCATGACCAAGGTGACTTGAATACCGCAAGTCAAAGGAAACTTGCACTTAAGCTGCATTAAGATCTTCATTGACATATATATATAACCATATGAAATCTCAAGACAGGTCACTCCAATGAACTGGTTACCTTTAACCAACATCCACATTTAACTCTCAACATCTAATGTTGACAGCAGTGAGATCAGCTGCTTGGCTAACCAAGGAGTTCAAAACGTGCTAGTCTCGACAGAATTGATGACGTCCGTACTCATAAATCCTCGACTAGAGATAATTCCAATACATTCATAATTACACGTGTAGTGATGCTCACTAGTTGTGATCCAATCAAGATTCTCTCACGCTATGAGTCGTATTGCGGACATTTAGTATTTGAGTTTAAGATCCAATCAAACACATATGGAATGTGCACTCAAATAGTGAATTGCTATTTATCCAATAAATAGTATAACCGTAAGGCGATTACCTTAGGACATCTCTCAAATCTAACAGTTACAGTGGGAGATGTTCATTTATCTTTTGAGAAAAATAAAACTTTGATTTTGAGAGATTGTCTTTATGTACCTTATTTTAGAAAGAATCTAATTTCAGTTTCTAAATTAATAAAGGATGTATATTCTATTTATTTTGATAATAAAGTTATTGTCAAGAAAAATAGAGTTAATATCTGTTCTGGTACATTAGTTGATAATCTATATACTCTTAATTCAATAACTCCCATGATGCAACAAAAAGAAATTAATAACACATACTCCTCTAACTCTAATAAAGAGAAAAGAACCTTTGCAAATGAACCAAACATATCTTTGGTATCTAAGATTAGGTCATATTAACTTAAGTAGAATTCAAAGGTTAATTGCCAATGGAGCCTTTAGGTTAATTGGTGGTGGAAAATTTTCCAACCTACGAGTCCTGCTTAGAAAGGGAAAATGACCAAGAGGTCTTTTAAGGCAAAGGGATATAGAACCAAAGAAGTGTTGGAATTGGTTCATTCCGATTTGTGCGGTCCTATGACTATTGATGTCGGTGTTTTGGTGGGATTTATTTATATACTTTTATTCCCTTATTTATTGTGTCACTCACACCCATCAAAATTAATTATTCATTTACCAAACTCTGAATTATCGCCTTAAGTGGTATAGAGAGGTCTGGGTCGTCTCTCTTGGACTCAATGACAGAAGCTGTCCTAGACATTTGGTGTCGGGTATTTGTTATTGCTTTATTCATTCCTATCTACAAATTCCATTTATTGACAATTGAATTATAAAACAAAAGAATCTTAAATGTACATGATTACAATCTAAAACCTACTATGCATTTCTAATTACAAAATTATTCAATAACAATCTTCCACATACAATCTTAACTTAAACATGTTTCATTTACAACAACCATATTTTCTACAATTTTATTCATTATTTCAAGTTAACATACAACATGAATCATACGATCGCATACAACAACATACACCTTACATAAATTATACATCAAGGATCAAATAACATACATCACTCAACCTACAACATATACATACATACAATATAAACTCCATCCATGCATTATACAATCACTATGACATACAACATATATCTACAATACATACATTACACAACACAATTTTCATTATATAACATCATACAACATGAATTCCCTATACAAATACACACAATAACTAAGTTACACTAACATACACTAAATCACAACAGGATTATACAACTCAAACACCCTATACAATCATTTTACAAATCATACAACATATAATTAACACCATGCTACACTAATACACATGCCTTATCAACAACCAAACCCTTTATTCAAATTCAAATTCAATCACAAGATTTATTCGGTATTTACAAAATCACAGCACATAAATATCTCAATCAAAGCATACAAGTATCATCAACCAATGCACACAAGTAACTCTAATTTCCAAAGCTCTGCCCAATCCTACAACCGAGCAGAGCTCAATCAAGCACAGCAGGGGGTTTTGACTTGTAAGAACAGACAGAATAGAATATGGAAATCAATGGGGTAATATTCATGCTAGGGTTAAGATTTAGTGTTGCCTTCCCTCAGCAAATCGGAATAGAGGACAGGGGAGGAGATGCGGAAGAGACTGGATAGCCCCGAATCAGCTCAGAGGAGAGGAAACCAGCACCAATTAAAATGATTCACACCAACAGAACGGAAGAACTTCGCCGGCATCCCGTGCGCTCAAATCGGGAGTTAGAGGATGTGTCCTCGGTGAAGAT
>NW_027432472.1:0-2604 GCF_044706935.1 Curcuma longa
TATGCTAGCTTTAACTGACCAACTAATATATTTAACGTAGCTTTAAATGGTAATCTGCTGCCTTTAAATGTCCAACTAATGTATATAATCATCTGGCTTTAACTGACTAGCTAATTCTTTTCAAGCAAATTCAAATGTTCATTTCTTTATTAATATTATTGAAATGAATATCTATACAACTCACACATATTTAAACAAAAATCAAACCACATAAGCACATAATTACAAGTCAAAAGCCCATGTATAAACTAATATAGATGACTGAGAACAAATATACAAATTCTTCATGCCCAAAGAAAACATGTGTAGGGCTCACTTCAGCCTACATGAATGCATGAATGCACTAGTAAATGTAGTAACTGCAGAGCAACCTAACAGACAAAGGGAGAAATAGAATAGAATTTTGAAGATAAATAATCATTTAATCAATCTAACATAAATCTTAATTCAAGGGAGGCAAATAAGATGTGTTCTAGAGGTAAATTTACTACAACTCATATAAATGATGGATTCAATCATGGATGCATTCAACTAATATGAAGTTTAAAGAATGAATAACAAAATAATATTGATCAAGGAAAATAATTTTATGACAGTTCATCGGTGAAGAGTTAGGCTGGAAATACCAACTTTGGATTCCTCTTGCAAATGAAAAGTAGAATTCTCATTATATGCCCATAATAATTTTTAGCCCTTAAAACAGCTAAACTATCATACCTCTGCAAAATGTAGCCTACCACTAGTATACCCTAATTAAGAATCATAAAAGATAGTTGGCAAAATTGTACCATGCATGTAATCTCTTGGCTTTAAATGACTAGCCATGTATATAATCTGATAGCTTTAAATGACCAATTAATGGATATAATCTGCTAGCTTTAAATGGCCAGCCAATGCACATAATTTTCTAACTTTAAATGGTAATTTGCTGGCTTTAAATGTCCAACTAATGCATATAATTTGTTGGCCTTAAATAACTAGCTAGTTCATCCCCTCAAATTGATGCTGGTAAAACTACAAGCATTAATTTGCTAACATGAAGTTGACATGTCATGGATTTGGTGAAAATATTCAGTCTGTAGAGTGGTGGGTCTATGAGGTGGAGTGATAACCTGACGGTCTGGATAGAGTGACAGTTGATCTCTTAGTGATTTAGAACCTTGTTTTAGGATTCCATACCCTTGGATTAGTAAAAGTTACCTCTATTTCAAATATTCATGTGATGCTATTGTAGATGAATCTTGTCTTTAATAAAATTGAAGCCAGAATGATGATGCAAAATGGCAATATAGGTTCCAGGGGAATGCTGTTGATGCTTATCAAAAGAAAGCTAGATGGATCGATTATGCCACCACATCTAGTTAATTGTGCTTATAATATGTCCTAATGATAAATACACAAATGTATCAAGGTCGAACGGAGTTCCTAGGGTAAGTACTGTTGTAATTGCCTAGTATTTCCTGTATTATGGTATCAAAGTCAACATCGATTCCTATTTTCCTCTCTCGATTGTATTAGCATGAGTATTTGCTCCCCCATTCACATGTAGATCATGTGAGTCCTTCCCAACTTTTACCTGCGAATGCAGAAATCTCCAAGCGCTGCTCCTCTGCTGCTGCTACCACCATTGTCACTGCTTATCAAAAGAAACCTAGATGGAAATTTGGCGACCACATCTATTTAATTGTCCTTAGAATAGGTTCTAATGATAAATATACAAATGCTAGCGGTATTAATATAAAATGATAATAATGATACTATATAGTAAGGTCAAAAGGACTACATAGGGTAAGGACTGTGATAATTTCCTCATATTTTCCTATATCATGGTATCAACACCAATATCTATTCCTATTTTCCTCTCTCGATTGTATTAGCATGAGTATTTGTTCCCCTATTTGTGTGCAGACCATGAGATCCCTTCCCAACTTACCTGTGAGTGCAGAAATCTCCTAGCACTGCTCCTTTGTCGCTGCAGCTGCTACTTGCCATTGCCACTAAAGAATAGATTAAGTTGGTTTTCTGCAATTGGGAAGCTGTGCAACGACATGCCAAACTCTTTCTCCTTCGTTCCACTCTTCTGCTTTGTGAAAGCTCCTGGATTTCTCAATTTTCCAAAGTCCTCTTGAAAACTGTTTACAGTTTTTCCATCCTGTTTCCATTTTACTATTTATTTGGTCTGCTATTTCTAGCTTTTCCCATTTGTTCTTGATCTGGAAGAAATTCAAGTCTAGTCTCTCAGTAATTATAGATTCAAACTTGTTTCTGTTCCTGTGGCAATTTATTTCCAGTTTTTTCCATTGATCGTCTGGAAGAATGGTCTTCAAGGTCTTCTGCTTCACATCTTCTAGCTGTGACCACCCACAAACCACATGAGCTTCTCTTGCCAAGGATGAATACTTGCTCCTCTGTTTACGTGTAGGCTGTAGGACTCTTTTCCAACACGCCTGAGGATGCATAAATCTCCTACTGCAACCCTCTTCTGCTGCTACTACCATCATCATTGGAGCAGGTTGAGTTGGCTTTCTGTGATTTGGAAGCTTTTTCAACAGATACCAAACACTTTCTTCTGTCTTCCATTTCTGTGCTACATGAAAGCTCCTT
>NW_027432473.1:0-48795 GCF_044706935.1 Curcuma longa
TAAAACAAATAATTCTATTGAAATAATCAAATGCATATAATATGAAGATGAAATAAATATTAAATAATTACCAGTTGTTCTATAATATTTTATAGTGAAAATAATACTTATTTATACAAATTAAGTACACCAATTTAATTTTAATCTTCTTTTGAGAATTTTTTAATCAATATTTTATTTGCAGCTACAAATCAAACTGGCGTCCAACGGGCAACAACAACGGCTAGATTCGGTCCGAGAGAAGTCCGAGAAGCCGGTTTACTTAAGTCGACCGGAAACCGGTTCGAGACGCAACGCGACAACGGTCCACGAACGAACTAAACACCCCTATTCTGTTCCAAAATTTCCACCAAAACCGGTTGTTGTGAGCCACTAGCGAAACAACCAAAAGGGGCAATAATGTCAAATTATTATAATGTCTAAAATACCATCACTTTACGGGTAATTCTCCATTTTTTGAACACCTTGGTAAGGGTAAAAACGTCATTATGAAAATAAGCAGCTCCCTTTGTAAATCTCATAGCCACCGACTGGATTTGATCTCGCTCTCGTCGCCGTCTGCAAAAGATCTCAAGCCGCCTTCGAATCGTCTCGTAGCGAGGTAGTCTCTCTCTCTCTCCTCTCCTCTCCTCTCTCGATCTCATTCTCTCTGCGTGCACGGGCCGAATGATCCATCTTTATTGTTAGGGATTTCTTGGTCTTTCGATGCACCAGCAATTTGGGGATTTTTGGTCGTGATTTTTTATTTCGGTAATGTTTGCCATGTTTTGGTCAAGATTTTGGGCTTCTTGAGATTTGTGTGTTTCTTGTATCTGGGGATATCTCGATCGCCTTATAGGATGATTGGATGGTCTGCGATGCGGTGATCTTTGTTAACTGTTGGGTGCTGAGGGCCAAGCTGGGTTTTTACTTGGGGGTTCTTTGACTCTGAGTAAATAGTAATAGGTTAATTTGAGAGATTTATAGATTGGGTACGGATTGCGATTGTTGCCTTGGTCTGGGACGCATACAAATCTTTATTTACCTTTTCCCTTTCATATTTCTCTTGTTATATGTGAATAAGAACTTCTTTAGTCGGAGAACGTTTTTACATTCATGAATATTAAGGCCATTCTTCATCTCACCTTGATGTTCATACACTCTTCTTAGTCTGAAGAGAAGGAAATTCAATTGGTGAAGTCATTAAAGGAATGAAACATATAAGTTAGTAATGCTATTGAGTCTACTCAATCAAATGTAAAAACATACATGCGAAGTAAGAAAAGATGACATGCCATTGAGATGGTTATCTACTTTATGATTTGATAATGCATGTATTTGGATGAATGTTGTGATCTCTCTTTATTATCAACAAGCAACCAATAAAATTGCATCAATAGTTAACGAATGCAAAAGTACTTTTTATGTATGCATGCTACCTAACTAAACACTGTTAATAAACAAATTAAATTAATATCTGATTCACTTCAAAGTGAACAAAAATCAATTAGTTGCACAACTATGGGTGGCGGTGGAAAGATAGTAGACAACGATAATTGATATATATTTTTTAAATTTATTGTCTAAATGGAATATGAAATGAATAAATGCTTCTGACATTGAAACAGATTTTGCAATTTATGTAATGTTTGCTGAAATTGTTGATGTGAGTAATGTAGTTCACATGGTTATGGTCACTCACAATGCAAGTAATTATATACTACTGTGGAAAAAAAACTACGTCAAACATATCTTAAACTCAATTAGTTACTAACTGCTGCATATTCTATTAATCTTATAATAAAATACACTCAATAACATACTTTGTGGGTGTGGTGGCATTGATATTTTTCGTAACTTTTGACCATTAATAACCATAATAATATAATTTATTTATGAGCAAAATATACCATGTCAATAACACATTAATCTTTGAAGTGTTTAGATAAATTGACTCATGTTTTTTTAGCAATTCTTATTTCATCATATGTTCTAACTTTATCATAATGGAGCTCACACAGTTTTTTTAGAAGAAATGATACAAAAGATAGGGTAGAACAAGGACAGTAATTGTACCCAATCCAAGGTGCATGACAGATTTATATGAACAACAACAGCTGTTCTATAATAAAGCTAGTTGTTGTGTTCTCCCATAGTCCAAGCCCAAAGAAGGAAGAGATAAGACAACCCACATATATGTGTATATAATATAATATCAGTTAGGATATTATTCATGTAAAAGTGACTCTTCCTCCGTTCCCCAAAACTCCACCTTATAAACATAGCGATTAGAGATGCTTCTAATTCTTTTTTTTTTCCCATCCTTGTTAGAAATGTTAAGGCTATTGCAAGGTCTTACATTTTTACCATATTTTTGTCCTGCTGGCTTCATGTTATTGCCGAGAGTTGTATCCACCCAATGTATTGCTTTCCACAGAAAAAGGCTGAAATTGATGCACTAGCAAGGTACATTTTTTTCTATATGCACTGATCATGATTCAAACATTTGTTCTCAGCAGTATGTATCTTTGCATTCAAATGCACCAGTGCTTCAGATTACCATACACTTGCACTTTGTTCAATTTTAAATTTTTCTCTCTTTAACAAAAGGTGGAATCCGTCACCCCAGCGGCCCCACACGGTCGATCCTACGACCATCTGTGAGGAGGTAAATCGGGAAGCTGTAGTTGGCCATGACAGAGGAGGGCATTGCCTTGGCTTTGTCGAGATTCGACCCTTGCCCACTTTAGCAACTTTGCTCCGTCGTAACTAAATTTCTCTCTCCGAAAGAGGATTTGGTTGACCTGTTATAGCTTGTCATTTTTTTTTTTTGTAATTTACAAGCCTCAATATCTTGTTTGATGACCTCTAAAATTCCACCAAGGGTAATTCCTTTCGATGGTAGCTTAGTGATGGAACTTCAAGTTATACTTAGCAAATAATATTGTTAGAATGATTGCTAATTTTCTTCCCAGTATGGCTAATGCACTGACTGAGCTGCAGTAGGTCTCTGTTACATGTTGGACTTAATTATTCAATATTTGATGTCTAGTTAAACATTTGAACTTAATTATTCAATTATTTGATTTTAAGTTAACTCTTACATAATATTCAAAATGTAACAGCTGTCAGTGATATTCCCTTTGAGCTTTGAAGCTTGAACAATTCCCAAGCAAGTGCATACAACAGCTTGATTGACAGATTGTTTGCACAATCAAAAGCTTGATTGACAGCAGCATTTAGTGTCTTACAATGGCAAGCATGAATTGGAAATTTTGAATTCAGAATAGCTGCCGATTACTTTTATCTCGCATACTTATCTGTTTGATGATTGGTGTAGGCAACCAATGAGAATCTCCCTCCAAATGTTATTAGGCAGTTAGCCAAGGAATTGAAGAATTTGGATGAAACACCTCCTGAAGGAATTAAAGTGGTTGTTAATGATGATGACTTTTCTACTATCTGTGCTGATATCGAGGGTCCTGGTGAGTGAGTTTATGAGAACATATTTATACATTTTTAACTTGGAAACTACCAGTCGACAACTTTATATTACATAATCGTGCAGCTGGCACTCCATATGAGAATGGTGTATTTCGCATGAAGCTTTTATTGTCTCATGACTTCCCACATTCTCCTCCCAAAGGTATGCTCTTATCTGTAGTAATTTTTAGCACATGAGATAATGTTCCTGCTGCATGAGATAATGTGAGGCATGCTATTACAATGATTAGGTATAGTTTGCAAACCATAAAAACGTCTCTTATTTGCAGGTTACTTCCTGACCAAAATATTTCATCCAAACATTTCGGCAAATGGTGAAATATGTGTCAACACACTTAAAAAGGACTGGAATCCAAGTCTTGGATTAAGACATGTATTGATTGTAAGTTTGGGGGCTGATCCACCTCCCTGTTCTGTAAATTGCTTTCACTCACTACTTGATTTTTTTTTTCTTTTGCTATAACTATGTTTTCTTCATGCACCTAATGTGAACCATTACTGCAATCAATAGGTTGTCAGATGTCTGCTCATAGAACCATTCCCTGAATCTGCGCTGAATGAACAGGCTGGTAAAATGCTGCTGGAAAATTATGATGAGTATGCTAGGCATGCCAGGTCAGATTCTTCTCTCTACCCCCATTAGCACTTGTGAGTCAATCAAACATGGAATTAGGAGAATGATGAGGTTCAGTAAATTTTCTGCCTTTAATTTGAGAAGAGCAATTCAGATATTGGAACTTCTAAACAATCTTAATGGCTTTTATTGTAGATTTCAACTTAAATATATAATAAGAAAGATGATGAATATAAGCCATATATTGTGTTTTTGATAATTTTGATTGCTTTTGAAAGCTAAGAGTTTTGGCGCTACAAACTAGATAATTTCAGATAGAACATGGAATGGCGTTTTGTTATATTCTCCAACTGTTGATTTCATTTCACCTCAAGTTGGCATTCAAACACGGTATCGAATTCAAAATGGAATGGTGGTCTCATTCCTTTAGTTCCTTCCACCACGCTGAGCAATCCACAGTGCTCTTAAACTGGAATGTGAAATAGTTTGCGAGTTCCATCTAACTTTCAATTTCACGATGCTCCTTTGCAGGTTATACACCGGAATACATGCTCTTAAACCTAAGCCAAAAGTTAAAACTGGGACAATCTTTGAGTCCACCACAGCCTTAAATGTGGATCATAGAAACAAAGAATCTACTGGCAAAGAGCCCCAGCCTCCTACACCGTTGGGTACATCTTCGAAAATCCCATCACAAGACCAGAATGCAAGCGTCATCCCGGTAACCGAGCCAGTCATCGGAGCATCAGCACTTCCGAAGAAGGAAGGAGTACTTGCAGTGAAAGCCACTCAGGTAGATAAGAAGAAGATTGACGCGAGGAAGAAGAGCTTGAAAAGACTATAGGTCTATTAAATTAGGTGTCTCTTGTACTGAGTAGTAATAGCATGTACTGTTATGGAGAGGACAAGTTGACAACAATGTACATCTTAATTCTATTCTTTGTAGCTTGTTCATTTCTTTATGTATGCTGGTAACTCTAGATTTGATCTGCTAAAGATCAGTCCTCATCCAATCTAAATTATTTTCATCTGAGGTACCATATATTGTTACACCTATATTGATACATTGGATAAAGACCTGGTCGAGTTTAACCATGGCAATGTTATCTCATTGGTAACTGCTTAAGTTTATTGAACATATGTGTGTTGATTTTTATTTTCATCTATTTCATTTTCCTAAGGAAAACTATTTTTATTCCTGGTAAATTCCATCACAACCAAACACAGTTTAAGATACACAAGCATGCAGATGTGACACCAAAGGATGTAATGAATTCAAATCATTTTGCTGACTGTAATCAAACTAAACTTTGTATCCGAGAAGCTGAAGTAACAATAACTCCCAACCAAAGAAGGAACATTTCCTTGTATGATGATCACTTGATCTCAAACATAGCTAATGACGATAGATTCATCGACTCTATTGTTGAACGGCTAAAATATATGCTCTATACTGGTATGACATCGACTTTTGAAGAATCCTCACATCTCAGTATTAAACCTTCGAGATTTACTGGAAGAATGCACTTCGACCATTGGTATCCAGTCGAAAAGGGCTCTGGAGGCTGTACTATCATTAATACGTTGTCATTCCTTTGGACAATCCCCATGACGCTGATAGTGCTGCCTTCTTTTATGTAGCTACAAAGAAAATGGTGGAATAGTAAGTTCATGCATAATCGATATATAAAGTAAAGTAAAAAAATGAGTATCTAATGAGTTGCTAGCTACCCTTCTTTCAGACGCATTGCACGATCATCACTTGAAAGATTCCTCTTGCGCAACCAATTGAGAAAATCAGGAGCCAAGTCCTTGTTTGTTGTGTTTATGTCAGCCACGACAGACTCATCCACATATGGGGTCACCTGAGCACCACAGCCAGCTTTGACCAAAGCTCGTAAGCCCGACTGGAAGTCGGAGATATAGAAGTCAACCACATGCCTCTGCAAGTAGAGTGTTGGCCAAAAGATCAGACAATACAATGTAAAGAAATGAACTGAAGAGGGGACTCAGGCAAATGTAGCTATTGAAACAATATTTATTTATGTCTTATTAAACTCAACTATGACAGGGAGAGGTATACCTCCATTGATCTTAGTCCCCATGTAAAACGACGATGCATGGGATTGACAGCTTTGGAATCCCAATCCCTATACTCATATAGAGATGTGGATGTATAGACACATCTAGGAACTTTACAATATGAAGACTCAAGGGGAAGATTACCACAAGTTACAACCTGAGAGAAGCTTTACATTTTATCAGAATTTAATTGAACAATGGTTTAGAAAGTTAACTAATTCAGAAAAAGTTACATACCCCAGTGACCTTAACATATTGCCCATCTTTTGCACTTTGCAGCTCAGCATCAGGGTATTGCGCAATGAATCTTATAACCGCTCTCTTTCCATAGAAAACGTTCCAAATGAAAAATGTGGCGACTGCTATAGAAGTAACCAGAACAACAATAAGAAGGACAGCATTGTGGACAGCACCAAGAATGAAGCCTCCTGCCATAAACCCCATCACAAACAACAAAACTACAGACCACAAGATTGCCTTTGGTAAACTCCCCTTGAGTGGATAATCGCCATCCCGACTAAGATTAGTGATGGCTTGATTGCGTGCAATGCTGTTTTTATGTAGCTTCATTGATCCAGATGAGTCAAGTGGACCAGATACTTTACGAGGAGCACCATTTGAGTTTAGTGGTCCAGAACTAATTGGCCCAGACGTGATCAAACCAGTCTTTGGCAGCACTGGTGGGAGGGGGCCAGAATTCTGGCGATTCATTCCGTTTACTATGGATTGAGGACCAGATGTCTTTTTAACTGAATCCCCATGCTTAAGTGGTCCAGAGTTAGACACCTGCCTGCTTACTGAAGAACCAGAACCAGGAATTGAGGAAGAGAGAGAACCAGAATAGCCGGTTCGACCAGAGGCATTAGGCATGACAGGTCCTGAGTGAGAAGATGTGCCTCTGAAGGAAGCACTGGTGAGAGGTCCAGATTTTCTGGACTTCTCACTGTGAAGATCAAACATTTTACCAAGTTCACCAGATTTCTTGACATCTCCACCAGTGTATGGCATGGCAACTGAGCTCATTATTGGAGGCTTCTCCTTTGGCTGCTCAGGCCTGCCTGAAACATACAAGCCATTGCTGAGCTGATGTGATGGGAATCTTGAGCCCATTAAACTTTCTAAGAATAGCTCCAATAGATTTTTGTCTTCTACTATGATTCACAGAAATCAATGTTGAGTTTGAGCTTCTGCTATTAGGAAATTGCTTAGGATCCACATTTTCTCAGCAAATAACCTGTGCCAGAACAATGAACTACATTATAGATCATGAAGGTGGATCCATAGTCCATACCAATTGAATCATGAATTTTTAAGACAATGTACACGTTTAGTATGCCCCTCAACAAAAAGAGAACATGCAATTTTTAAGACAAAGAAAAACTAATATGCATATCAGTGTCGATTGGGATAGTGAATTTGCACATTAAACTTGAAACTATAATTGTTTGAGTAATTGAGACCATAAAAAAAACTCCTAGCTCAGAATTATTTCTACTGTTTTTTTTTCAGAAAGCAACTTCAAATCCTTTCTTACAAGTCTAAAATCCAATGTCCTCTCTGCTTTCTTAGGCAGTTTTGATATAGTAAATTCAATGATTCCAATGCATCATAAATGTTAAACTCATATTTAAATTCACTCCTTCAAAAAACAATTGGAGTAATAAGGAAACTCTTAATAATATGGTAAGAAACAGGCAGTAAACTATCTGGTGGGACAAAGTTTCAAGAAGAAAAAGTCTACATGTCCCCAACTAAGGGAGCAAAAAACTGAAAACTATTTGGCTGTTTATCTCTATTGAACAATACCAGTAGAAAGTTCTCATAGCAAGTCCCCAATGACTCCAAAAAGTTACTTAACAAGGAAAACTAAAATTCCATGCACGAATTGTACAATCTCATCATGTGTACTTTTGCAAATGGCATCCCTCGTATGGATAGGCAAAATCAAGATAACCCAAATCATCAATTGATGGCATTCAGTTGGCCTTTCCAAACAGTTTGTACTTTTTTTTTGGGACTTCATAGCCCTCCCCATATGTAGATCAACATTATCAAATCGTAGGAAAAACACTTTTAAAACGAAGAGTAATACTAGCACTGACTTGCTACTGTAATTCCAACTCATACATTGGCAACAGTCTTTCTACTATGCCAGCAATTTCAACTTGAAAATACAAATATAAGATGTACACTTATTATGTAATTTGCAATAACACTGCATGTCTGTTTGCAAGACCTATGGTAAACTACACCTGGTCAGGTCGATATCAAACCTATAATGGAGCTCATTCATGATCACAAACTAAAATCATGTAGACAAAGTGATGGCCAAAAGTTCTGAAGAAATGACTTCTGCATATATTCAGATCTAAATGCAATCTACCATTACTGCGAGGCAATAAGTCAACAGCAAAGACAAAATACATTCCTTCATCCCATTCTTGATCTACTAGACTTATGTGAAAGATAAACACACAAACAGCAAGAACTCATTTTTTTTAAATATGAAAACAAAATCAACTACAAATTCTGACATGGAAACTTTGAAACTTAAGCTTCTATAGTCCTAATCTACCATTACTTTGAAGCAATAGGTCAATAGCATAGACCAAATACATTCTTTCAAGACATAGAGAGCCATCTCCAATACATCTGAAATACCAAATCAAAGGCGATGCGCAGTTTCATTACTATTTTTTCTTGAAAAAACAAGCATTGCTAAAAGATCTGGAGGAAAACATACGCAATAGACAATAGAACAATCTCTCACTTTACTCAAACTCCACCTTTTGCTATCTTTGGACAGAATCAGAAAATCCAAACAAGCGTATCCCCATCTCCAAATTCCATGGATTGATAAAATAAACACACATTTCAGTTCAACCGAGAAATGTACTGCATTTAAAACTCAATCGACGTTAGAAAGGGAAAAGAATTTTCCAACTTTAGATGTCAACGATCTCAAAACTTCCAAAGCACAAACTTTTTAGATGCCAACAAGCTCAAAGATGAATTTTTTTTAAAAAAAAACAAAGTACAAAGAAAGTTTAATCCACAACGTGCAAAAGCCACAGATCATAAGAAAGGACTCGAATTGACAAGCCAAAGAGGGGAAACAGATCTCCAAATACCTCCAGAAACCGACCAAGATCTGTGAGATCAACAGTACTCAAGCATGAGGCGGATTGAAGTGGAAATGGATGATGGTTAGCGAGTGTCTACAGCTGCCAGCAAAACCTCGGAAGAAATAGAAAGACAAGGAGAGAACGAGAATGCGTACGTTGAGATCACGACTGCGACCACGATCACGATCACGAACCCTTCACTCCCATGACCATGGTCCCTTCTCTCGGATAATTATAATTTAAAAAATTCGCCTTTTTTTTTCTTTCTAAAATGATTAATTATTAAGTCGCAAACTTAATAGAATTAAATTTTAAATTTAAATTCAAACTCGATTTGAATTATTTAAATTTAAATTATTTAAATTAGCATGACAGTATTACATTTTGAAAATCAATATTATTATAATATTAATTTTTAAAAATTTAACATCACAATAATACTGATTCAAAAATAAAAATATAATAAAATTAAACAAAAGCTCATGAACAACTCGTGAATACTCAAATAAAATATTATAAATTTAAAATTAATTTAAAAAATTATTCAAACATATTGAAATTCGACTCGAATTTGATATTTTTTGAATCAAATATTGTTAAGAAAATGACTCTCTAATCTTTTTCCTAATATTTTACTTTCTTATATATAAAACTAAAATAAATATAAATACACATATTGAAAATTAATTTATTTGAAAAATATTTTTAAAAAAAATTGGAAAAATGTCATCATCACATGGTGGAGCAGCTGTTCCACATGGCTTTGGTGAGCCACCAAATTAGTCATCAAAAAATGGCCCCCACATTTCATTTGTTAAAATCTTATAATTATTTATTTATTTTTTTTCCCTTTGAATTCAAGTTAAATCAAAACTTGTTCATCACTCCATTGAGTTAGGTAAGTGCCAACAACTGGAAGAAAAAAAAAGTGAATTAATTACCACAATCAATTGTTATTTCTTGAGTAAGCAACTAATTTAATTAATTACATATTTTGCACAAATATTGAATTTCAATTTGGTCCAAAATTTGTGTTAAAATTATTTTGAGCCTGTCATCTTTTAAATATACAGAATCATGTATATTAATTTTAATTTTAAATATTTTGAGGAGAGTGTGCTTGGATTGTGTATTTCTTAAAAATGGGAGGGACTGAATTTGGACTTCTGTATCAGCAGGAGCCGTTAATAGAAAAAAGACATAGTTGGAGGACTAGAAAGAAAAAATATATATAAATTATGGTTTCATGAAATACTAATTAATTCTTGGTTTAATTAAACAATATATAAACATTTAGTTTTGAAACTTGTTAATGAGTCTTGTTAATCCAAGTTTAGCTGTTTTTGGAGTTGGGCTCAAATATATAAAGGAAACTACTAAAAAATTGTTAAAAAAATTATTTTTTTATAAAGTTTTTTTAAAATAATTCAGATATCCATGATATGATTAATTTAGATGTGATTGATCCAGTCCAATAAAAAATTTATCGCTAGCTAATAGAGTAAATTCAAAAGTATATGTGACTCTGTTCTTCTGAACAATGAACGTCTTTAATTTTTCATTCCATTAGATCATGCAATGCGTCGTAGTTGAAATTCAAATTATGAATACTTAGTAAATCATTGAGCATTAAGTTTTTTTTTTTGATAATAAAATATTTAATTATTACAATTTGACTAATCTTGGATGTGATCGATCATATTTCATGAAAATTTTCTATTGGCCATCAGGATAAATATGAAACGTATGCGACTTCATCATCTCAGCGGTTCCTAATTTTTTCATTTCACATGAAAACCATCTGTAAGGAGGTAAATCGAGAAGCTACAGTTGACCACAACGGACTCTAGCATTGTCCTCGACTTTATGTGAGATTCGCACCTTATCCACTTTAACAACTTTGTTCCGTCATAACCAATTCAACTATGCTCCAGAAACACTTTCTCACCACTCCATCATTGTCTAAGGGCTTTGTCATGATCACGTAGATGTGATAAGATGTGCCAATTTGCCAATTACATGCTAATTATGATTTTGATGACGATGATAATACATATTTTTCATTAATTATGCTAAAGAAACAATCTCTTAGTTTTCAAAGGGAAAGAATTAATATAAAATTTAAATATCACTCAAATGCATTCGTTTCATACTACCGCTAAACAATTTATAAATATCATTATGATTCGAATCTAGCGATTATTAATAATATATTTGTGAATATCAAACTAAAGAAGGCTCACCAAACACAAAAGATTTATCGTAGTAATATCAAAAGAAAACATATTTTCATTAATCAAAAAATAAGGAGAATACATAAACATATTGATTTCACTATAATAGTTATCGATATTTAAAAAGTACCAATTAGTCTATAGTTTTGAAAGATTAAGAGCAACTGCCAATATATAACTGAGTTGGTTACGACAAAGTAAATTTAGAAAAAATGGCAAGAGTATAAATCTTGATGAAGCTGAGCAATACCTTTCTTTGTCGTAGCCACTTTAATTTCTCGATTTACCTCCTCGCAGATGGTTACGATGAATTCCATAATTAAAAGGTTATCTTTCTTTTATTGGAATCGTACTTTTTAAATTTATTTTTATTAAAAGAAAGTCTTACTTCATCAGTCCTACTGTAAATGTAAAATGATATAACCATTTTTCAAGTGTATTATTCAATATTATTATATCCTATCGTACTTATTAAATTCTAATTCAGTCGGGTGCATTATAACATTTATGATTTTATAGTTATTATAATACATGTTCAAAAATTTTATATTATAACAACTACGATTTCATAATTATTACAATGCAAATTTAATTTGTTCGTCTAATATTTATATTGTAACAGTTACAAAATCATAATTACCATATATATTATAACAATTATGATTTTATAATTACTATAATATTTATTCGATTCTTGAGTTGATTCAATTGGAAAAAAACAGGACAGCCGGTTCAACAGCGGGTTTATTTATTTCAATTATTCCCATATCCACGTCGGCGATAGACATGACACGTGCGCATTGATCCGACAACGCGTACGGCTAGGATCAACCTGTGACGTGCCCACTTCGGCTCGCCTCGTGTTAAAAAAACACACGCCCTCTCTCTTTCTCTCTCTACTTCGGCAATGGCGGAAGGAGGAAGAACTGCTACCATCGAATCCGATCCACATCCGGATGGTATTGACTCTATGAGGCCCCAGGTGCGTGCAATCTCTAGTATCCTTGCGATTTTGCGTAGTCGATTTGTTGGATCGGGACGGTGTACTGGATATAGGGTTTCCATCCCATCGGTTTGAGAATCAAGCTCGAGTTTTTGTTATCGTGTTGTTGTATTTCGTGATTGAATGCGTGTGTTTCATCTCTTCAAAGTTGGATGGGCGGTTTTGGTCGATTGGTAGCGGATTCTGGAAGCCTTTGTATCAAATTAGATATGGGAGCTTGGCGAAAAGTAAACTCGTGTGTAAATAAAAGGGCAGCCCGGAAGGATCTATTGCAGTCTTACCCTGCTTGCAGACTATCTCCGAGAGAGATATGAAATTCGAAATCAGATTCGATATTTCATCTAAGTTGAATAACCAAGGATTGTGCTGTGGATTCTGATAATTCTAGAAGTTTTTATTTGGTTATGATCCAACGAAGAAAAAAACACAAAACGAAATAATTTTTCTATAAAGGCTCCACTTCAAACTCGTGTGGAACTGGAATTGTCTTTGTAAGAAAATTAAGGTTTTCAAGAATGTAAAGAACAGCATTAAGCAGCAGGAGGAGCAGCAGCACAAGTGACTACTACACAGGCTTATTAACTTCCCGGACACGCGCAGAGTTGAACACTCAGATAGATCTCAACTTACCAGATTATTCCTGAAACTCGAGCACATGATCCAGAAGATACTCGGCGGCGAGCTCCTCGTTCTTGTCGCAAGCAATGAACGCCTGCAACACAGCAGCGCGACTGAAGCCCAATAACTCGAGCTGAGAAAATAAGGACGGGCCAAGTTAGTAACACTACGTACACAGGTTATCGAAATGGAAAACACAGGAGATATGGTACTGGATCTAGTTTCTCCATATATCCATTAATAAATCTTAGCAACCACTGAGAGTTGTACATGAACTAAACTACAATTGGAAACAAGTATAGAAGAAGAGGATATGCATACATCTTGATTTCTCTAAACCTGCATCATACTCTTTGTTATTGCTAGTGCTTTGGTAGGTGCTTTCTCTCTTTTTCCTACACTTTTTTTTATAGCGTTTCTTCTCCGGGTGACAGACAAATACAATTGAAGGATTAATTGTAGAAAGATAATCTTCCTATTTAGATAGTTCCTATCCCAGTCAGTACCAGCCAAACTGTATAAGCCAAGAGCAACATAGAGTGGTACTAATTCATGCCAACAAATTAAGCATTAGCAGCCAGCCGAAGCAATAATGGACTATGGCGATTCACACTGATTGACGCTTGAAACCATGGACACTGAAGAGAGTTTCTCTAGTGTCTCTCATTTTTCCAGTAATGATAATTGAGAGATAGAAGAATAACAAAATGGTTTCCAACTAAAAGTTATGTGAATGTGTAAGATTCACAGCCTTCGACATAATATTGAATCTAAGTAGGTTACAAATAAGGGAATGTTGCGCACACAAAAAGTATCAATCATCACAAAATAATGGGTTTCTAATGGGTTGACCAAGTTGTTTGAACACCACTATATTTTTTCTTAGAAACTGAAAAATATTTCATTTAACCAATTGTGCAGCGAACTATTCATACAAACACTTCTCTCCTGTCGCGGAATGCTAATACAGAGATCAACCTTGTATTGTCTCTTAAAAAGATTGAACTGACATAAAACCAGGAGTATGAAGCTTTTGTTAGAATTGTAACAACTAAATGACAATTATCCTTCTTTGCCAATGATGTTTCATCCATCTAGCAGGAAGAGAGACTTGAGCAAGGGAAGGGGCATATGATTCATCACGTCAAAAAAAAAAAAAAAAAAAAGAGAAACATGGAACGGGCACGGCAATCTTTATAACAAATTTTCTAAAAAGAAGGTACATAATAGGGAAAACAAACAGGAAAAAAAATCTGTCAAATATAAAGAAGGCCAACTTACACGTTCAATGGCTTTACGCTCCTCAATAGCGACAGAAAGGGCTTCCAATTGACCGAGAAGATTGCTATTTTCCATTGATTAATAAAAGTAAGAAAATTTGATATGTTTACTTGAAACGAGGTGAACGAATGAAGTACATTTTCCTTACCCCTCAGCGTCAGTACCCTCAGCAGGTTGGTTTATTAATCGAAGGAACTCTCCTTGATGTTCCTGAAAGAGCCTCATAAGCTCAGGATTTCGATTCCCCAACTCTTGCAGCATGCGCTGAAAACAAGATATTATTTGATAGAGCAAAAAACATGAACATGCTAAATGGAAGAAATGAAAGAACCTGTAAGATTTGCGGATTTGCCTGGATCAAAGACCGCAAATCAAGGATGTCCTCACCAGCATCAGGATAAAAAAGGGGCAAGCTCTATAAATTGTGGATGATAGTGATGTCCACTTATTGTACATATAAATAGTAGAATGGACTGAAGCACATGCTGCGGTTACCTGGGGAAGGAGGTCCAAAGGATTAGAATTAGGACCACTAGAAGGAACCGAAGGCTGAACTGCTGGCGGAGCTTCAACTGTAGAACTGAGAGTTTGCCTGCTAGGAGGTGCCTGTGCAATGGTTGAGGCTTCAGCATTCTCAGGAATACACTGACACATGTTCAGATCTTATAAAACATAATTTGCATAAAAAGATTATGGGACAATCATGTCTAGAAATCTGCAGGGGGGAAACTCTATAGAGAAAAGTTGGTCTTATTGCCAAATATAAGTTTTATTGTACAATGTGATAAAGCTCCATGGAGAATGAGATTCATGCAGTCTAACCCCAGATAGTTAGGACAAACATGGCTTGATGATAGTGTTAATGATGACGACGTTGTTGTAGAATGTGATGTGAAATCGCACACAAACAAGAACAATAACTATTTGGAGGAAAAAGCATTCAACATGTCTTTTAACAAGAGAGATAACCACAATGCACAAGTGGATCTTACAGAGCATAAATATTCGACTGCACGCTCAGGATTGTTATATGCAGCATGCAAGGCCTGAATAACAAGGTCCCTCTCCCAAGCCCCCCCCCCCCCCCCCCCACCCATGTCAAGAATTTGTTTGATGGTTTGCTCCAAGTTGCCATAGGAAGTGATGGCCTTAGGAATATTTTAGGTAGAAGTCTATAATTTGAAATGACCATGTATTTTAGGTAGTTGACTGTGGTTGGAATGCATATGTTAATAATTTCTATACAATCAACATATAATAATCATAAAAACTGTCTGATGCAAACAATATAAGATAAATTGGGGAAGTTGCACCACATATTGATAAATTATACTGAGGTCTACTTTCCATGAAAATAGAATAGTAACGAGATCCACATACTAGGGAGAAGTCCATGTATTTTCCTACTATTGGTGCCAGAAGCAAAACCTTGAAATGAGACATTAGAAAATGCTTTTTGGTCATTCAATATCAATGGGCCAATTTTTCACTCCTGGTGGTGACTATACCACTAACTAAAGAAAGAAAAAATGATTACACATCACATGCAAGTAAAGGGCAGCCCGGTGCACGAAACTCCCGCCATGCGGGATCCGGGGAAAGGATCCATTGTACGCAGCCTTACCTTGCCTTTGGCAAGAGACTGTTTCCAGGATTTGAACCTGTGACCTCTAGGTCATATGACAGCAACCTTACCGTTGCGCCAAGGCTCCCCTTCAAAAAGGGCAGCGCGGTGCACGAAGCTCCCGCCATGCGGGGTCTGGGGAAAGGATCCATTGTACGCAGCCTTACCTTGCCTTTGGCAAGAGGCTGTTTCCAGGATTTGAACCCGTGACCTCTAGGTCACATGGCAGCAACCTTACCGTTGCGCCAAGGCTCCCCTTCTACACATCACATGCAAGTATTTGCATTTCTTGCACTTCTTATCATTTTGCAACTTCTGATGTCACATTGTCCAACTAATTAGCACATAAGACAATTTTTGAAAATACTTACACATCACATGCCAGTATTTTCAAAAATTGTCTTATGTGCTAATTAGTTGGACAATGTGACATCAGAAGTGGCAAAATGATAAGAAGTGCAAGAAATGCAAATTAAAAATGGACTTAAGCACAGATCAAGGCAATCTACATCAAGAGTTAAGGTTTACTATTGTGCAGAAATAAAAAAAAGCAGTTTTTATGTTCTTAAAAATAGTACATTGGTTCAAGGATTTAAGCATCTATATCACAACCAATGTATCACATGAGGGATATAATAGTTGCAGCCAGGCGCAACATAAGTTTAAAATAAATTGGTGCGACCATGTAAGATACAATTCACTACCCATTTTGTCAGAGATTAAAAAACATACAATCGTAAAGAAGTAAATCTACGATCGTATAGAAGTAAATCTTTGTTTCCATCCCTTAGATTCTACTTATGATAAAGCAAGATCAAGTTTTCTTTTATTTCATCATTCATAAAAAGCAAGCAACATTTTTAGCACTAACTTATCAATCCATGGACTAAATGAACAAATAAACTCAACATCCAGTGACTAATTCAGTGACACAATCATAATCATCATAAAAGTCTAATGACGGAGGCATGTACCTTGCTCAGCATTATAACAAGAAAGCTATTATCAGATATTTTGTTATCTGCCAAGGTAGTATCATCTTTTAGGATTTTTCCTTCATGTATAAGCATCTGCTGCACAGCCGGATAAACAGATTCTCCTTGAGATGTCTCAATACTTTTTTTAACATCAACAACCTGAAAAGCAACTAAAGAATCAGATAGGGATGATCTATTCAGATCATAGTCAAATTATAATAATCAGCATTTACAACTGCAAAGAGCGTGGGGAAGAGAGCTTGGAATGTGTCTGACAGGGGCATGTTAAGGGTTTTTATATTGATCCATTGCACTGAATGCTCTAGTAAGGAAAGACATGTGAGGAGGGCATTGAAATTTTATGGCAAGGGACAAGTACATGTAGGAGTTAGAAGAAATATAGTAAATAATAAATAGAAGTATAGGACTATGAGATTATGGCAGTGGACAGATACTGCCTTTCCTTTTCCTACCACTTCTTATTTATGAATTGAGATACTACAATACTGACAATTGTCATATGCAATAATTCAAAAATGCATTCGCCACTTCTTGTCCAGATAAAGGGTTACTAGCTTTCTGCTGTCTATTCTCCCTTTCTTCCATCCTCTTGTTCAATGTTTATAGCTAAACATTTAGCCTATGGTCCAACGGAAGGACAAGATCCATGTCACCAACTGGAAATAGTAGCGACTAACACTTGATAATCACGACAATGATGAGCTAAACTATTAGGTAGAATGAACCACAATTAACCGAATACTATGTGGTTCAATTTACTCCAGCCAATTTCAAATGGTTTTATACTGAAAGCCCACAGATCAAACTTAAAACCTACATAGAAACATATATGTGAACATCTGGAAAAGGAATCAGTCAATACTAAATTATACTATATAGAACAACTTATAACTTTAGGCAAATTGTTTAAGTAACACATTTAGAAGAATGATTTCTGATTATTAGAGAAATTGTATAGATATAGCCTTTTAGGAGGTAGGATTGGGTATTATGTCAAGTCTGTGGGTAAGTATAATTCATTGACCCTTGTATAACCTATTTGCTATTTTATAGTTGCTTAATTGAATTGACTATAAATGAATATATTGGGGTAAAAAATATATTTAAGATAGTGAAAATTTAAATTATATGGATATTACTAGTAGCTATGTAGCCCTTCATAAAGTTTAATAGTGGACTCGATTGATGTAATTGACCTCAAGTAGTTGAGGATCTAAAGTTGTCAAGTTGGTGATCAGGACCTCAGGATCCTACAATCTAAATTGGCTCGATGATTCAAAACTCAACAGGATTTCACAGTGCTAGGATTTAATTCGTCTCTATTGCCATGACCATACCCAAAAAACATCTTGATCCACACAATGTCTTAAAATAGCAAACTTATATTCATATAGATAATTTAAAATTTGGGGTGAGGATCTCACGAGCCTACGATAACCATCGCCAAGTAAGATCTCTTTCCACAAAATCATGCCTTAAAAAAAATCTACATTCAGATAGACATTTCAATATTTTGTATTTGATAAAAGATTGACATCTTTTTCAAACCATAATCCAAAAAAAAAAAAAGAGGAATTATGTTAGAAGTCTCTTAACTTCCAAGTAGTAAACAAGTTTGTCACCTTTTCGTTTTATAAAAGTCAGCTAAACCAAAATTTTTTGGAATATCAAACATCATAGTTAAATGTTGAAATTATGTGACGTTTAACTAACTTTCAATCTCTCACAATCATATTTCATTGTTCATGTTTTTTCCACAAGAAAAATATGCTTTGTGATAAACAAATCTTGAAATGTTTCCAATGATACCATATATTGAAAGTTAATATCTATGATAAATTTTAGTTTTCAAGTATAATTTTAAAAAATAATTGTGGAGTTGTGTGAAATTATGATCCCATGTTGTGCTCGTGTGATTTCATTCAATGAACCTTATGTCACTCCTGGGCAGAATTAATTGAGATTGTTCTAGCAATGTACCCTACTCACCAAACAAAATATCTAAATAGAATATGACCAAGTCAGCCAGTAAACTTGTTGATTCATCTCTCACATGCAAGATCTCATAGTAATTTATGAGAGGTACAGTCGAACTCAGTGTGCCAACACATCAATTACTTCGTTTTTACATCAAAATTTGATCAAAATACTTCAAAGTTTATAAGCACTACATTTTTATCTTGCACTTCTTCAAGGTTCATATTTTTTCGGTAACGGTCCATTATTTTGTTAGTCAATCATCAAAATACTCAGCGAAGCAAATGATGTCTAAATAACAGCACACCAAAAATCAGCTAAAAGAGTTTATCAGAAAAACCGCATCCAATCCAGATACGTCTCAAACTACCTGCACAAGGAAGATGAGACACGAGAGTACGAAATCCTTAATCAATACGTCGTTGTAATTCAACCAACACGTGTTCTAACAAGAATAAATTGAAGCGATCTGGGTACCAGTCTGCTCAATACCGCCAGGTAATCCGTACCCGCATGAGCTTATTATTTGAGACCGACGATCAAAGTGCACAAATGACTATGAATTCCAATCCGGCAATACAGTATAGGAGACATCATCTAACATGTGGAACTGCGAACGAGTAAATAACCAAACAAATGCGGAGAAACCCCATACGGATCAAGAAACGTACCGTGTCGCCAGGGTTGGCGTCGATCTGGAAGCTGGTTCCCTTGAGAGTCTTCACGGAAAGCCTCATCTCTCTCTCTCCCTCCCTATCTATCACTTTCACCGGCGAAGTTTCCGATCAATGTTTCTGGACTCCTCCGAGAACGATGGGGCGACGTGCATTCGGGACGCCCTCTTCCGCAAGCTAAATAACAGAGAGCGAGCGAGCGAGTCGTCGTAGGTTGTGTGATTACCTGTTTTGTATATAATACGCAATACCATTCGTTAGACTTCTACAGGCTAAACGGATAGGGTCCACTCGGCAAGCATTGGCTGACTTCCATCATGGAGCTATTGTATGATTGCAGTCGAACATCTAATCCTCGGATGTAAATTTAGTTTTTTTTTTCTGGAAGGAAATACGTAAAATTTCCTAAAATATCATGTTTGGAAATATCCTTTTTCCACGTGGCACGATCGGGTCGAATAGCAAGATTTTCCACGCCCGTTCGATCTGATTTCGCTGGAAATTACAACCGTGCCACCGTCCCTTCCTCCTCCGCTTCGCATGGATCCCGCGGAATCCCACGGCCGAGCAACGGTTGACGGAGGTGGTGGAGATAGCGTCGGCGATGGAGGCGGAGGTGTGGCTTGCGATACCGCCGGGGGGCGGCCGTCCCAGCCGCCAAGGAGTGGAAGGGACGTGGCTACCTCGAGAACCAGGAGGAAGGAGAGGGATGACGCCTCTTCCTCGTCATCCTCGTATTCCTCTTCCTCGACCTCGCGTTTCACGAGGAAGCGGTGTAAGATCAGAGGGGTTCGTTTGCGGAGCGGGGGAAGCCGTGGCCTTTCGGTGTTTACGCCCGATCGCGGCAATGAGTGTCTGCAGGAACTCGCTCTTCCGCTCGGCATGTCCTTCGCTGCGGTTATGGCTCAGGTGATTTGGTTTGTTAGGCTTAAAATTTATGTTTTTATCCGTGAAATCTGATATGTAATATTTTACTTTTTTTGTCAAGATTGGGAGAGAATATTGATGGAACGAAAGTGTGCCATCTCAGTCTACATTGTTTTATTGGTATCTTCTACTCGGATTTTTCACGAGTGGGCACTAGAACTTGAATAGATAGAATCTAGATTCTAGAGTAATATTTTTGTAGAACGAAGTGAAACCAAGTCTTACGACAATGTTTATTAACATGAAGTGAATGATAATTCACATGAGAATTAAACTAACCACTTTATAGATTAACACTTTAATGCATATCACTATCTACACGCTAATTCTTCATGTTAAATGTTGCTGCCCTATTTGCTAAAAAGAGTTACTTTTCATCATTTGTATCTCAGACTATTAATCTCCATGCAATCTGTGATTGAATCTTCTTCTTCTTCTTTTTTGATAAGGAAAGTATTGTAAGAATGTTGCACAAGTTGAAAGGGGAATAAGGATGGTAAACCATCCTTTTTTGGCCTATTAATCCGTTAACTAGTTTGAATGTAGCTTTGTGCATGCCTTTGCTATCTGCATCCACTTAATTCTATACAATCTAGTTAGAAACAAAGAAAGCGTCTGATTTCAACTTTTGACTACCATCAAAAATTCAGCTTGGGTGCATATTGTACCAGTAGAATTTGGTGCTTGTTTTTCAAATGTGGCACTGTATCACACAAGTTGATAGAATAATCCCCCGTTGAATCATTAATTACCAGACCACTCATTAAGTAGGCCTCATGTGATTATATCCTCCCTTAAATAACAAAAATCTATCCCACTTAAATTTTATGATTAGTTTCTTAGGATCTTGATCAGATTACCTTTTGATCTCTATTTTCTGTTATATGTTTCACTTGAACTTGGAAAATCATTTAATGTTGATCATATTTTTAAGTGTGAGAAGCACTTCCCCTCCGTTGCTAATGTTTCTGAATCTGTCTTGTGTATGAATACTTTCATTTATA
The DNA here is from genome assembly GCF_044706935.1 of Curcuma longa. Lineage (NCBI taxonomy): Eukaryota > Viridiplantae > Streptophyta > Magnoliopsida > Zingiberales > Zingiberaceae > Curcuma > Curcuma longa. Next base: position 21,605 of record NW_027432473.1, read on the forward strand.
AGTTTTAGCTGTCTGTTCAGATAACAGGTAATCACTCTAATTTTCATATCTACTTTGTAATTACCAAACCCAATTTCTCAATGAGTTGTTATGTCGCATAATTACATCAAATAATCAATGAGTAATTACAATGAGTTGTTGTTATGTTTAAGTGCTACTGCTGTGACTTATGAGTAATTACAACAAGTCAATTACCTTTTTCAGATATGTTCATGAACAGAAATGACAGTGATAGTTGTTTTTGGAAATTCTTAGTTATTTGACCATCATTTTTTCTTTCCATTGTACTTCTAGCTCCTAGATAGTCACAATATAGTCACAATATGTAGGTTGATGAATCCTTGAAATACCTTATTTTACAGGTTGTGTTTGGGAAGAGCATTTCAAAAGAGAGTATAGAAATAAATCATCTTTCCAAGGTTAGCCTATTGTTTCTTCCATCTGTTTTCATATCATTAGTTTTTTATACACATCTAATTTGGATATACTATTTGCCACAGATGTGTAGTTCAGCAGTCAAGGAATCAATAACAAATGTAAGTCCATCTCTAGTTCACATGTATCTTTAGATTATTTTGCAGCTATTATTATATAGTTTTTAAAATGCATTTTTTTTCTTGCTTCTTTCATTCGGACAGATATATGGGCAAAAATTTAATTATTTCATAAGAAATTTTGATAAGTCATTCTCTAGCTCATTGAAGACCCTTGGTTTGATCAATAACATGTCTGTTAATAGGAAGGAAAATGCTGTTGCCCCTGGTTTGTGTTCTTTCAACAGTTATGAAATGACACCTGACTCTACCAACTCTGAATGAACTTATTAGAACCATCAAAGATCCTGTGGAAAATGCTGTTTCTTCCAATTTTTGTTCTTTGAGTTATGAACCTACACCTGACATGACCAATGCTGAACTTATCAGAGCCATTGAAGGTCCTAAGGAACATGCTCCATTTAAATCATCAGACAATCAACTCATTATCCATCAACATACAAACCAGCAACTTGCAAATATTCACAGTAACACACACAGTACTGCATTTAGTCAGTCTATTCTGAGTACAATGGAAAGATCTGTTATCGAGCAGGCTCACTCTAATGACCTCAAGGCTGTTGAGCTAGAGCTAGTAATGAAGAAGTTGCAGTTCAGGCAATCCCAGTTAATCATTAGTTCAGATGCAAATTTGCTAGAGAAAATTAAAAATTGAGGAATCAAATGCAGGAGACTAGATATGCACAACTTTTGCAACAATGTATGGACCTTCTAGTCGCTGGTTTGATTGTCATGTGTATCTTGCTCACGTACGGAGCTTTCATCTTTTCATATCAACGTGTTGCAGAGGTCACATCTGCCTGCATGTCTGTTGCTGAGGTATGACATACTTTTGATGTTCTCAACTCTTTTTGGCTGTTGGTTTCCTAAGCTTAGTGGAACTTCTGTTTGTTTGTCTCCAGAAATCCAACTCCTGGTGGATTCCTAAAGGTATGCATAGATACATTAGGCGGAAATGGATATCGCTGGCTACTTGATTGGGAAGTTCTGTGCATGCTCCATTTCTTCGCCAATGCTTTCCCATCTGTGTTATACAATCTTCTTTACGACCCCATAACCGTATCCCAAGGAGCAAATTCAAGTATCTTTCCTTACTGGCTGAGAAGATATGTATTCTACACACTACTGCTGCCTATTCTTCCAATATCAAGCGGGTTGCTGCCATTTGCTTCTTTCTTTGAATGGAAAGTGCACTTTGTAGAGAAATTTACTTTGTGGGTTTCAGATTCAACATCTTGAGAAATTTGTTGTATTGCACAAGATTCTACATTATCTTTGCTTCCCTAATCCGCCTTGTTGTACCTTAATTAAGCTATTTGTCTATGAGCATGTTTATCTCACCTCTTGAACTCCTTGTCTATGAGCATGTTTATCGACGTGCCGCTCGTCGACGCGTCGGCTGGCATCGGATTCCGGTCGGATTGTGATCGGAATCCAATGCAATTTGGCCGGAAATGTGGCCGACAGTGGCGCGTGTCGATTTTCGGCCAAATCAGGTGATTGATTCCGACCAAATCGTGGTCGGAGACAAATGGTCGAGGAAGGACCACCGTCGCATGTCGGTCCTTTCGCGGTCGATCTCAGGTCGCGATGTCGGTCGAAAACGCGGTCGTGCTACTGCTGGCCGTGTTCCGGCCAAATTGCGTCGGAATCCGACGTCGGCCAAAGCGCGGGCGAGTGGCATGTCGATTAGGCTCCGGGCGGTGGGAATGGCGCGGCGAGGGCGGCGGCAACGACGATGGATCGGCTGTGTCGCGCACGGGGTCACGCAGCGCGGATCACGCAGAATTTGCGTTCATTTTGCACTTAATATATAAAATTAATTACTTGTCTAACCTCAGCGACAGGCGACGGGCAGAGTGGTGACCGATGACTACAGAGGCGGAAAGCCTAACCTCGGCGACGGGCAGAGTGGCGACGGGACTGCGGAGGTGGAAAACCTAACCTCGACGAGCGTCGGGCGACGTGGAGGCGGAAAGCCTAACTCGGCGACGAGCGACGGGCAGAGTGGCGATGGGCGACTGTGGAGGCGGAAAGCCTAACCTCGACAAGCGACGGGCGACGAGCAGAGAGGCGAGCGTGGGGCGACGGGTGACAGGTAGAGAGGGGAGCGTGGGATCGGGATCGGGACGGGGACAACAGAGAGGTGATTTTGGGATTTTAGGGTTGTTGCACGATTTTTTTTTCCGCCAATGCAGCGTATTTGCCACGCACGCATAGGGAAAATACCAGCCAGATCAGCAATGCGTAAAAGTTGCGGAAATAGTGTTGTGCAAGATAGCACTCCTTACCTCGCGCTCCTCGTCGCGACAACCCGACCCCTCGCTGTTGCCGGTGTTGCCGCTTCGCCGTCCGGCCACCGCCGCCGCCGCGTCACGCCGATGGACGCGCCACTCACCGGCGCACCGGCCGACACCAGATTCCGGTCGGATAGTGGCTGAAATCCGACGAATTCGGCCACGATTTGGCCGGCAATGGCGGGCGGCCGATTTCGGCCAAATCACGGTCGGAATCCGATCAAATTGCGGCCGGAGACTGGCCGGGGAAGGACTGGCGGCGGCGGTCGGTCCTTCCCCGGTCGGTCTCCGACCGCAATTTGGCCGGATTCTGATTGCGATTTGGCCGGCAATGGCGTGGTCAGTGGCGGCCGCGTTTCCGACGGAATTCGTCGGATTCCGGCCACTATCGGGCTGGAATCCGGCGCCGGGCTGTGCGTTGGTGAGTAGGCCATCGATCGGGCCCGAGACGGTGGTGGCAGCCGCTTGGTCAGGTTATCGCGGACAAAACAGAGCGCAGCATAGCAAAATCCTATATATATATGGATTCGGCCCCGCGATTTTGGGAGAGGGCGGGATTTTGTTTTGTTGCCACGGCAAACGCACACGAAGGGTTTTTGCTTTGTCGCCACATGAGGAAGCGGACGAAACGGAAAAAGGTGGCCACGTCAGGTGTCACGGACGAGGAGCGGACGAAGCGGTGCGCAACATCGAAAAATTGGGTATATATATATATATAGGGGTGCTTTTTGATTTTTTTTTTCCACCAAAATTAAAAGCTGAATCGATCCGATTCATTTGAAAAAAAAAAATCCCATTTCTATCCGATTCTTGAGTTGATTCAATTGGAAAAAAGCAGGAAAGCCGGTTCAACAGCCGGTTTACTTATTTCAATATTCCCATATCCACGTCGGCGATAGACATGACCCTTGCACCATTGATCCGACAACGTGTACGGCTAGGATCAACCTGTGACGTGCCCACTTCGGCTCGCCTCGTGTTAAAGAACACACGCTGTCTCTCTCTCTCTCTCTCTCTACTTCGGCAATGGCGGAAGAAGGAAGAACTGCTACCATCGAATCCGATCCACATCCGGGAACGCGAACCGCGGATGGTATTGACTCTATGAGGCCCCAGGTGCGTGCAATCTCTAGTATCCTTGCGATTTTGCGTAGTCGATTTGCTGGATCGGGACGGTGTACTGGAGATAGGGTTTCCATCCTGTCGGTTTGAGAATCAAGCTCGAGTTTTTGTTATCGTGTTGTTGTATTTCGTGATCGAATGCGTGTGTTTCATCTCTTCAAAGTTGGATGGGCGGTTTTGGTCGATTGGTAGCGGAATATGGAAGCCTTTGTATCAAATTAGATATGGCAGCTTGGCGAAAAGTAAACTCGTGTGTAAGGATCTATTGCAGTCTTACCCTGCTCGCAGGCTATCTCCGAGGCTCGAACCGATATCTAGGTCACATGGCAACAATTTTAAGACGTGGACCTTTTGTTTGGATTGGTTTTGAAATATCGAAATCAGATTGGATTTCATTCTAATTTCGTAGTATAACAATGAACGCAACTATAAATATTTATCTAAGTTGAATAACCAAGGATTGTACTGCGGATTCTGATAATTCTAGAAGTTTTTATTTGGTAATGATCCAAAGAAGAAGCAAAAAAAACAAAACGAAATAATTTTTCTATCAAGGCTCCCCTTCAAACTCGTGTGTAGATGGACATTGGAAATACCTGAAGTTTTAGTGCGTGAACTTTAGTTCATGGAATTTCACAAAAGAGCCATCAGTTTAGTGGCATGCTGCGACGAGGATTGGTATTATTTTTGGGTCCTGTCCAGCATTCACAGTTTGCCTTGATTTGACATTTTTCATTAATCTGCATCTAGTTATAGTCCTTCGAACACTTCCCGAGCGTTGTCAATGATGTTCTAATTTTGTGTTTTTCTTGTGAATATATGAACATAAAGAAGCTTTCATTGCAACGCAAAACTGAAAAAGAAGTTTTTTTTCCTACTGTAGAATTTAATTGTTTTTCTTTTGTTAATTACTAATATCATATACTTTGGCTGCATAGACACCAGATATTGGCTTCAAGATGCCTTCTACACTCGTGCCACCTGGAATGGTTCCTATGTTGAATCCAGAGTACAATGAACTTGGTCCAGGAATTTATGCTATTCAGTGCCTTCCATCTATGAGTCCAATGCCTGGCTTTTCTCCTTCAACTCTAATCCCATTGAAGTATAACATCCCTACGTAAGTTTCCTTTCCCTGTTTTGCTAAGCAATTTGTAAGTCACTTAATGCAACTTCTGTTAGTTTCTTAGCCTTCTCGCTACTCATTTTGTTGGAAATAAAAACCAAGAAATGCCCAACAGGATTCCTCTGATTCCTATCAATTTGAATTTAAAGTTATATGGAGTATTATTGGATATTGTTCGCGTAAGCTGGATCTTTGTTATCTAACTGCTTTTGCAGTAAATAACTGTATTTGAATGAATAGTAGCTAACATGGGAGTTTCTTTTTTTCCTTGAAAATGTTTCTGGTAGAAATTGTGTTTGTCCATCTTAAAATAAAGAATACCCTAATATTAGAGAAGAAATCTAATATGCATGTATTTTTATATGTTTTACACTGACCAGTGTTTCCTTTTTTGTATTTATTTTTTAACTTCATGTTCCTTTAGCATAAAACCATGCCGACCATCAAACTATGAAATCTAAAAGCCAGTTAAGCCGTAAGTCTCTATACCCAGTTACAACAGTTAAATATTGAAGCACACGAATTATATATGCATGCACTCTAGTAAAAGCAACAGTGTCAAATATTAATTATAATTATCAGGAATGTTTCTGAGAGAAAAAGATAACAGAAATCAACCATATATAAAGTTCATATAAGATCCAACGCACCTTTTAACATTAATAAAATGAACACATCTGAAGATTATGGCAAAATTTAGTGCAGGGTAGTTTCAGAGTGACACAAAATCTGCAACCACTCATGTCTCACAGTTGAATGCCTCTATACTTGTCTCTGTTAGTCTGGAGGCCAAGAAAAAAGGATCATTATGAATGGCAACTAATATGATGTGAATGCAAATGATGCCTGTATATCAACTATGACAAAAAATGCTACCACGACTTAACATTATTCATCTCTTCAGCAACACAGGGCTACTACAACACTAATGATACACATCTCATGTAACAATATAGTGCCACAGTACTAATTCTCTGCATCTATTCAGCAACTTAGTTCTACCACAACAATAACACTACATATCCTTCTCAACAATAAAGTGCTCCAGCAGTACTAACACTATCTATTCAATTCCTTAGCATAATTGTAATACTATACCTAACACACTGATTAAAAAGTGCAACAACAACTCAATTGACTTATGCAACACACATGATAAATTGGTAGGTCATGGGTACCTAAAGGACTGGATTCCCAGGCACTTTTCAACCATGGACTGGTATCTTGTGCTTGCTGCAGCATGAGTATATATATTGACACATCAGTAGTTCCAAGTGTTTTTTTTTAACAATTCACACACTATCACTGAATGGATGCGACTCAAGCATAGGTGTTCATTACTCGTTAGTGTAAAACACTGGGTCAATATATCATACGTGCATAAAATAGAGACCTTCATGGCACCACTCTAGCAACATTTTCAATGTGACATGGCATGTTATATGATAGTTATAATAACTAACTTGACATGTAATATCTTTTAATGTTAGCATGAATCATCTAATCTTGTACTTCATAACATACATGCATCATTTGCATCATTATCACTATTCGTGATAATAATCATAGTTAGCATAGATGAATATAATATAATATAAGGTTTTCATAATTTATAATACCAAATGTGTAACTGAGCGCCAAATGTGTAACTGAGCACGACAATGAAAGAACAAATCAAACTGCAGAAATAACAAGGTTCTCTATCAGTTTTGATTTCCTTGGCTATCAACCCAATGAACTCTTCCATTAGACCCTAGCATAAATCATTGAACTTAGGCTGAACTCTCAAATCAAGCACTGGATTGGGTTTACAACTCACCCATGATCTCTATCCTCAGACTCAACTCAAATCATCCTTCCTTGCCCTCAAGTACTTAAGCATCTTCTCATTTGAGTAAAGCCATCCTTGCACGATTTCCCTGCATACTTAATGTAACAATATCAAATATATACCTAATTTAAATCCTATCACCAACACATAAAAATACTGTCGTCTAACCAACCTCAAGGGAGAACTTGTTTCCCAACAATATTGTGTTGGATAAAACTCAGTGGAGGTATACGATTTTATGGACTATCCCAAATAGTTAGGTACAAACATGACTTAATGATGACGATGACCATTGACCACTCTAAGGTCACAAGTTTTGATATGTATATGGTGAAGGGATGTGAACCAAGTTCCAGCTGACAAGTCTAGCTAATAGCTACTTGAAATAAAATGAACCTCACATGGAAAACATTTTCTGTTATGTTTTCTACCCTCCTTTTGTTTGTCTGTCAATGTTAAATGGTACTATTATCCAACCCAGGCAATCTTATTTTTTTCCTCAACTTGAGATAGGTAAGTTGCATGAGTTAGTCATGCATTCCATATCATAGTGGAATGAGATCTAATTAATGTCTATAACATAGCTATAGATTGAGAAATTGACCAGACGTGTGTCTTTCCCCGACAGATGGGCTATGTTATGTTAGGGCTAAGCTTGTACATTGAGCTACGTTTGTAAGTCAATGTGTCCAGCAGAACATATGATATCTCCAAGTGGATTTTCTAACTTTTGCATTTATTTCTTGAATCTTATTTGCACCTTCAGGAGGCTAAATTCTGGAGGAATTAGTAATGAGCAAGGGCAGGAAGTGAGGCAGCAACGCGAACCTCAAAGACAACTTGTCGTAAGGAGATTGCAATTTGCATTTCAGCTTGATTTGGGTCTCATCATCAAGTTGGCAGCAATGATCTTTCTTTTTAGCCAAGATGGATCGCCGCAGAAGCTTTTGCTTCTTATTTTCTTTGCGACATTTGTGTACCTGTGAGCACAATTCTTTCACTTCAATACCCGGGATTTTTTGTTTCCTAATGTTATAGTCCTAGTATTCCACTAGTTTTCTAGATTCTGAAACTCATACACATGGTCACCTTCAATTGGTTTTGCCAATTCCTTATTTGTTTATGCCATGTTGATTATCTAGGTATCAAACTGGAGCACTTGCTCCTTTCATACGATGGCTTCAGCAAGCAGCAGCTCCTCCTCGACCACATGCTCCTCCACAGCAGCAGAATGTTCCTCCTGTTGGTCATGTTGGTCAGCAAAATCCTCAACCACCAGGTATCCTTGCCCTTTAAAGATATGTCGGATGATGTACTTTTGCTGTATTTGTTTCTTCATTTCAGAAGCTATAACATAATCTCAAGGAATCTGATATTACAAGTTCACTAATCTGAGTTTTCAATTTTGAGCATTACATATCTTAATACATCCTGTTTTCTTGCCTAAGCTGTCGACCGATCCCTGGCAAACTTTATGAACTATAAGTAGGTCCCATGGGTATCAAATCTTATTGTCGTAATAGATCCAAACACTTGCCTTGAATTGTCTTCTATATCATAGTTGATGGATGAGAGATTGAGTTGGCTGGCCTCTTTGTATGTTTTCTCCTGAAAGAGGTTATGATTAACTTCAATATATGGGTATCATGAATTGCTAATTTCATGAGGAAACAGAGTCGAACTTAACTGATGTGGTTCCTCTAATAAAATGCCTTCCTATCAGGTGCAGGTGAACACAATGACATCGACCATCCGAATCAGGACCAACCTCCCCAAAACCTGGAAGATGTTGATGGGAATCAGAATCATCCACAGCCCGAACGAGCTGGAAACAATTTTTGGCAAGTGATGAAAGAGATCCAGATGTTTGTGGTCGGGTTCTTGGCTTCTCTCCTTCCAGGTTACCATCCCAACAATGATTAAGTTTCCTCCATTATCATCCTACTCCAAACAAAATGGTTTAAAATGTGGTTAGATTCTTGATCAGCTTACTGTAACTTGAGGTTCTGTTGATCTTTTTTGTTTTCTTCTCCACATGTTTCTTATATTAAAATGGATTCCTGTCGTGTAATATAAGTATGGTAAAAGGAGACAATTTGTTGTGTAGTTTATTCTTACGATGTTCCAAGAGGTCTAAGGAAACCAACCATGACATGGTAAAATAAAATTGCTAAAGGATCTATTATGCGTAATTTTATTTCACTTTATAAGATATTTGAAATAGTGATGATAGTAATTTTATCACTGCGCTACTAGTTATACTTAAATCTAGTCCAAAAGAAAAAAAAACGTCCCCCAACCTGCTTTTTTTAAAAAATATAATAGAAGCAATTCTTGGCAAGGTTTCATTCCCAATTTACTTTCAAAATAATGTTTAACTAAAATAATTAAATTCTTTAAAAAATTTTAAAAAAAATTAAATTAAAATTATTTTCTACAATATGAATGGATTCTAGATAATCTTTTTTTTTTCAAAATTCAATAATAATATTATTAGTTATCAGAACATAGTAGCATTGTAAGCAAATGTAGGATTTAAATCATGACAATAAGGTGTGCCGTTAATAATTTTAATTGTCTTTTCAAGATTATTCTCAAATAATACAATATTATCATAAAATATTATAATTTAAAAATATGATTACTTTGACAATCTAAATTTTTTTACAATTCTAAAAATTAATAATTTTTTTATCATTATTTTTTAATTTTAAAACTGAATTAATTAAAATATACCATCAAATATAATTAAAATCGAATAAAAATAAATTAAATAAAAAATAATATAATAAATATTAAATTAATTATATTTTATTTTTAAAAAATAAATAAATTAAATTAAATTATATTAAATTATATTTTATATTTCATAATTTTAATCTGATATTAAACAAATAAATTCATTGACTAAAGCAAAACACTACTCCAGTTATTATACATCCTTTATTCGAGAAAATTGACCCTCCAATGCACTCAAACAAACTATTTATGACACAAAAAATGGGTAAAACCACGGTGTTTGATTTATTACAACACTCGAAGAAATTAGGGTTTCATCCCTTATGAATAGCACAAATTTGTAGGTATTAACAGAAAAAAACATGCTCAAGAGCATGCAAAATTTTCAAAAGGACGAACAAGAGCAACAGGGTTCTCGATACGCTTACCTATCTTCTGAAATACCTGCAGCATCTAATCGCGCAGTGATGTCATCAATCCCCCTCGACGGCACGGGAAATTGATCATCGCATTTCGTCTTCGAGGTTGCGGAATCCGACGCTGAGGTCCTCGTACAGTTTCTTAAACTTTATAACAAGAGCTTCCTCACCTTCGGCAGGGTCTTCGAACTTTTGGGACCTGAGGAAGGCAAAAAAAAAAAAAAAAAAAAAACAGAATCGAGCCTTCAATTAAAAAGGCCAGGCCAGCAGCAACTTTACGACTAACTTGCACGAACAGGGTCTTAGAGGTCTACTACTTACACTAATCGATAGAAGAGGTCACCCAATCGATGCTTAACAACGCTGTAAGTGATCTTTTGACCATCAGAACCTGCTCCTCTCTCGACAGCCTGGGAAAAAAAAATTAACAAAATATTTTGATCCACGAGATTTAAAACAGGAAGTAGTCATTAAGTCTTGGACTGCCAGTTCTTGAAACAAGAGACCAATAGATGATTGTAATAGAAAATCTTGAATGAAATATCTTGCCACAATTCCAAATTCATCTTGTGGGTTGTGGGTTGATAAAAAAAAAGCTTCATAAATTTAGATGAGCGAGCTACTATTAATTTTAGCTTAGCTAAGTATTTTGGACTAGTAGTTGGATGATAGCTGGTCAGTTCTTTCATGTAAATGGTAATATATATCAAGAGCTGAACTATCTATTCCTCAAATGGATGTAGGTCTATAGTGACACGCTCAAAAGAGGGTGAGAAGTGATCGTCAAACCAAAGAGCTTGAGCAAGGTGCGGCTTCTAATATATTTCTAGTATGCAGGGGTACAACAAACTAACTAGAACACACACCGTATCAGATTTTTCATCCCACCGGAGGAAAATACTCTGTAGTGCATCGTAACTATGTATTCTCCATAATGATACATCATTGGTGGAATAGGTTCCATTTCTCTATAAGAACTTTCTAGATGGTGCAATTTTGGAATGGGTGACCTCATAGGAAGCTCATCCACCTTGGAGTCACATTCCATGTGGTGCAATTTAGGATGAGTGATCTCTTGGGAAGCTCCTGACCTATATGTCATATTCCATCATAGGATAAAACCGTTATCGATGTAATAAGATGTTGATTAAAACTGACAATACTTCGATTTTGTTAGCACATGTCAGTCTGATAATGAACAGGCAGTATCATACTTGGGAGTAATTTGGCTTGTCTGGACCTTATTTTTCTTTTTTAACTGAGTGATGTTGGAGTCACAATTGAGCATCAAATCAGAGCAACAAGGATAAAGCTAATAATCAAAACAGTAGATCATAAATTACTACAAATAGTAGAATAGAGCAGAAGAGTACCTGATTCGCCAAAGTGTTGAAGTGAATAATGTTACGCATCATCCAAACTGATTTGTAGAATGGGCAGAACTTGTCATATCTATTGCAGAAGTTGTTGATTGGTAACTTGATGAGACGAAAACAATTATGGTAAAGTTATGCCAACGACTGATTATGCCAAATACAACTTACGGAGTAAATGCATTCTGGGCAAGATAATCTTCACGCAGAAGCTTAGCAGTCTCCAAGGTAATCTTATCCGTTTCTGCTAATGCATCTTTACCAACTAGCTGCAGTACCAGAGACAAAAATCAAAATAAATTTTCATGTAGTTTGATCTTTCATAACCAGATAAAGAAACTCCGAAAATCAATTTTTCTTAAAATGTTGTTGCGTAAGTTTAATCAAATTCCAAAACTATGTTGGAAGTTCCAAAAATACATCATTTTTGGACATTAAGATAAGCTAAAAAGAATTACCTGCACAATTTCATTCAGATCATCTTCTCTCTGTAGCACCTCACGAGCCTTCGTCCTAATGTCAATAAAATCTTGATCAAATTTCTCATAGAAAGACTCCAAGGCCTGCAATAAAAGTGAAATTACAATATTTGTATTAAACAGAGAAATTTCAAGAGAATTAATTTTCAAAACCGTAATAGTAAGAGGCAAACCTTTGAGTACTTGGAATATGAAATCAGCCAATTCACTGATGGAAAATGCTTCCTCTGGGCAAGTTTCTTATCTAGACCCCAAAATACCTGGACAGAGTAAAGAGCAAGAGACAGATGACACTTGAATAATGGTTGTCAATGCAACAGAGAGAATGAAAAAGACTTATCTCATTTACCTGAACAATACCAAGGGTAGCAGATGTAACAGGATCAGAGAAGTCACCGCCTGGTGGGGAAACAGCACCAACGATTGTGACACTGCCAGTCCTGTCGGGTCCACCCAGACATTTCACTTTACCAGCGCGTTCATAGAAGGAAGCTAAACGTGCAGCAAGATAGGCAGGATAACCACTGTCTGCTGGCATCTCAGCCTGACAAAGAAGATATTAGTCAATTAAATAGGAAACAAACCATAAGTAGAGATCAATTTCAGAACAGTGGTTTTCTTAAGAGAGCACATCTGCATTTGGACTTGATCTCCTCTGTTTCAAAACAATAATCAACTGTTGCTATGCATTAACAATAAATAAGTTCAGATTCCAGAATAATTTCCAGTTAATATTTTTTTTGATAAGGCTAAGATTTGGGAAACCTTTCATTCTGTAAAGTTTCCTTTTCAAAGTGTTCGAACAGTTCAAGTACAAGGAAATACTGAAAAGTTACCAGTCGTCCTGAAATTTCACGTAAAGCTTCTGCCCAACGAGAAGTGGAATCAGCCATCATACTAACATTGTAGCCCATATCTCGGAAATATTCTGCTATTGTGATGCCTGAGGAATTCCAGGTTGGCACATAATCAACGTTTAATAGGTGAGAAAGCTTGCACACAGTAGAGAAAATGCATGAAGCAAAATTGTAGATTCCATTTAGATCTTTTTTTTCAACATAAGAGATATAAAAGAGCATTTTTTTTTTCATTGTTGAGTTCCTAATTTTAGGCATGGTGAGGAATTGGAGAAGTTACTAGCCTGATGGTGGAATCACAATTGGATCCCACATGCTGCCAATTAGTGATGATCCCAAGTTATGAGTTGGGCTTTGGAATTTGACAGAAGTGTTGAACCTTAAATGCATGTGTGATTATGATACCCCAGATTAATAGTGTATTAAGAGTTGTGGGCTAATGGAGGGAATTATAAACTTAGGTAGGTGAGCTACTATTATTAACTTCGACTTGGGACAATGATCAAGTCTAACAAACAAATGGTTCAATTCTCTCATTGAGTGAATTGTGGCAATTTCATATACGGGAGAAGCAAAAGAAGATTGAACTCTACCTTATGTAGGGAAACCTGATAAGTTAAAAAATCAACAAGAACTCTAGGTAAAAGAAACACTTGTGAATCAAAAGAACCAATCCACATGTAAGATTCTACTTGTAGGAAAAACTATTGGTTTATACTGCCTAAATCAAGTATGCATCCTATTTATGATAGACCTTTATAATCATGGCAGTTAGACCTTTATAATCATGGCAGCAAGAACATTGATGATACAATGACCAACTAGAGTCAATAATTGATGCTATTTTCAGCAGATTTCAGCTCTTCTAGTAACTTCACTTGAGAACTATGGTGAGCAGAATATATGGTGGCATGCTCTCCAATTCAAGACGCATTTAGTTCATCTAATTATCTTTATCTCAATTACTTGATGGAATGACAAAGGAATACTATAACTATCAGAAAGGCTTGATAGCCTCATGTATACTTGTAATCTTCCACAATTAACTACCAAACAGTTTTTGCACTTGACATCTTCAATGTCATTTTTTTTATTACTTTAAGCCAACCAACTCCTATTACAGCTTTCCTTGTGATCCATCTACTGGAAATTTTAGATCATTCAAAGATATTTGGCAATGCTGGTTGCTCATTATGTGAGCGAAACAAATATAAACAACGAGTTAAACAGGATAAATTCCTTAGACAAGGAAGAGCATAACAAACAGTGGTATGCTCAAGAAGAAAACTGAGACTCTTAATCAAATTCAATTCCAAAGATCTTATTATTACCTGTATATATGGAGGCTTCACGAGCAGCCACAGGCATATTGGAAGTGTTTGCTACAAGAGTAGTCCTCTTCATCACGGACTCTTCACGACCATCTGGTAACGTCATTGTTAGTTGTGGGAAATCCATAAGAACCTGGAGATTGTTGTAGGTGGAGTCAGGTAACTATAGGAATTATGCAGTACATTAAATATATGAATTATCAAGTACAATAGAAGGACAGTAGTGACAAACCTCAGCCATTTCATTCCCTCTCTCTCCACAGCCAACATAAACTACTGTGTCAGAATTAGAGTACTGCAGAAGTTGATAAATGTAAGATAAAAATTACATAGGAAGAATAAAATACACTTCCAAACATAATTACCTTTGAGAGTGCCTGGCTGATGACTGTTTTTCCACAACCAAAGGCACCAGGTATAGCACAGGTGCCTCCAAGAACAGAAGGAAAAAGAGCATCTAGTACACGCTATGACAAATAACACACACAAGTTAGCGTGTCAGGTACCAGGAAACAGAAGAATCGTGATGTAAAATCTCCAAAAATAACATATCTAAAAGCATAACATAATTCATAATGGAAGCAAAAAGTTCATGAGTTCATATTTTTACCTGTCCAGTTAATAGAGGTGTATCAGCGGCCAGCTTTGCTGCAACTGGCCTTGGAGTACGTACAGGCCAAGTCTGCAAAAGCAAAAGGTGAGAAAATAATCTAGTGATTTTGCTATCAGAAAAACAGACATTGAAACAAAAAAATTAAAGATATTAACCTGAAGCATAGTGAATTCCTTCTTAACCCCTTGAAACTCCAGCTCCAGAACTACATCCTACAAATATAATGGTAATTAGAAGAAAGAGAGAATTCATTAGAAGAAGCAACATATATTTGTTTATATGTTTATGGCTTAAAATGAACAAGCATATATAAACAAACTCATGTTCACTAACGTTCAGATTGTATTGACCAGCTGGGGCAATATAGTTTATTTTTCCCATTGAACCAGGAGGTAGAGCAACATGATGCTTCATTAATGTATTCTCAAAGACAATCTGCATGATATATAGTAAACCTTAGGCTTTTTAAAGAAGCAAGCAAAGAGTGAGAATCTAATATACAATTTGTCCAAATTGCCAGTACTTACAGCATATAAATCTCCTCCAGTCAGGTGATCTCCAACAGCTGAAAGAAAAGTAATAATGGATCAAGCTTGAAACAATCAAGCTATTCAAAATAAAATGATAAACTGGTAATTTTTGACATGGGTTACTGGTTTCAGTCTAACTACCTAACTTCCCTGGCTCAAATTCCCACAGTATATCTTTGTCCAGGGCAGGGACAGAAACTCCTCGAGGGATATAGACATCACCAGATTTTATAGCAATAGTTTTTAGTGGTCTCTGTAATTACGAAGGAAGATAAAGTATACATTAGGGGAAAGGGTACACGCACTGGATAATGACAGAGTACAACAAATTCACTAATAGCATGAATCTTTTCATATGTACATTCAGATTGATTGGTAAACATAATAATGAAACCATAAAATCAAAAATATAAATTTAAACTAAAAGAAAACAGAGGGTACTACTAAAGTGATGCTATAAAACTGAGAAACATAAATGACAATCAGATAATAAATATCATATATAGTTAAAGCCAGATAAGAAATAAAATACATAAGTTCTTAAAAAAAAATCCATGTAAGCAACAGTACTGAAATTTTTATCTATTAAGAGAACCTGAATTCCATCAAAAATGTTTCCCAAGATTCCAGGTCCTAACTCAACAGAGAGAGGCTGCAAGATATTGATAACCCACAGGTAAATTCTCAAAGCTTATTTGTATGCATTCATAATAGTTTTTGAAAAATTAAAAAAATATTGTCACCTTTCTAGTACGCAAAACTGGGTCATTAACCATCAAACCAGCAGTTTCTTCATAAACTGAAATTTAAAATCAGTGAGAGAGATATAAAATCTACTATAACCAATGAAACAAAATATTACTTTAAAAGAGGCAATAGAAGCAACAGAAATTGGTTAAAAACATAGAAAAATGTGGGGAAATTTATTTTTTTTGAATTCATTACCCTGGATAGTAGCTGAATCACCCTCTAAACGAATAATCTCACCAATAAGATTATCATGACCAACACGAACAAGTTCATACATGGCAGCACCACCCATGCCATCAGCCACAACCACTGGCCCAGAAACCTGTAATTCTATATAAGTGAGACAAAAATAATCTATCCATAGTTCTCCATGATTTCACTTGTTTCAGGAGAAACCAAAAACATACATCCATATGGATCCTCTTTTGAAGTATAGCAGATCATATAGCCAACAGCAAACAATATAATAGGCAAGGATGAGACAACATCTGGCTGAAGTTACCAACTTTAGTTAAAATTTACAAATAGATACAATAACAGTAGGTTGATTTGACAGAGGTCAGGATGCCTAGTTCAGATGAAACTTGAACTTAGCTTTAGCATACGACACAAATGAATATTCGGAAAACGAAATTGGACTTGAAGATTATGCAATGAAGTAATTGTCTACCCAGTCATCCAAAATTTATTAACAAATTTTAAACAAAAGACTATAAGTAAGGTTGATGATTCAATTAGCGGTGGGAAACTATCAGATTGAGGTCTATCAGAGCCACATACATATAGAGTAAAAGTTTTGAGTATTTTCTATGGTAGACAAAAGCGGTATCAGTATTGGGATCAATTGGTCAAACAATCTATGTAATAGTCAGATTAGATTGGCAGGATCGATGAAACCATAGTTGGTAGGGATAATCAAACAGAGAATAAGAGATTATAAAAGATGTATAAAAATATTATATCGATTATCATTAAATAAAAAATTACTAGGACAAAGGAAATCACGTAAATGGACAAGTATATATTACTGACACAAATAGGATTTGAGCACAGGACCTTCTGGTCTCTTACTGTATTAAACTGATGGGTTGAACACATCAGGAAGGTTACAACTTACAACTATTAGGAAAAGATCGAATCGGTATTAGATTCTTAACAACAACTACTGTCTGACCCCTACTCGATTCACCATATTCTATCTCAACAACTCCAGCTAGTAGGCAAAACATCAATATACTCCGACCATACCATATTCTATGACATCCAGATAGATCAATCATCAAAGAAATTCCAATCGATCGACTCAAAAACATAAGACTCAAAGAGAAAAAAGGGAAACAATAAACCAAACAACCGCAAAGTTGCAGAATCTAATATCTAAGGAATCATAACTTCCAAGACTCGACAGGAAGCTCGAGGATGGCGCAAACTGATTACCTTTCGGACGTATCCATACTCGCTCTCCTTCTCGGAGTCCTCGAAAGTGGTCATGCGATCGCCGTACGCCATCTCGGCGGAACGAGGGCAGGAATTCGAAGAAGCGGAGGCCGAAACTTACGATCTAGTGATCGATCCCCAGAAGAGTGGATCAGGGAAGAGAGGAGGAACGAGATCTAATGGAGGCGGTGCGAACTGGAACAGATCGAGAAAAGAGAGAGATGGCACGAACACCGGACGTGCCACAACAGTTGCCATTTATTGGACCCCACATCCTTCCTGAACATTAAGGAAACACAACTATTTTACCCGTCTTGCAACTGGTTGGATCAGGTGGAGCCTACTAACAAAGCAGGGAAGGTAAAGTGGATAACGAAATGCCTCGAGGCCCAGCTGTGAATTGTGATAGTGACTGAAAAATCTCACAAGATCCGATCCGATAGTATGGCCCGATCCGACTGAAATTAATTTATTTATTAAAAATAATTATTCAGATGATATAATTTAATTTTTATGAATCATATAAATAATTTTATATATTACGGCTTTATGTGGATTGGATGGTACATTATTTGCATAATCGATTTTGAGGGAAAAAAGATTATTTGTATAAAAATTCAAAGCAAAAAAGGGGGGGAAATTATCTTATTTTTTCATACTGTTTTATTTTTATTTTTGGGTCTATATCTCAAGATCACAAAAATAATAAAGTTAAGTTCCTTATATTATCATTATCATTTCCACTAATACGAGTATATTTTTCCTCTCTTCCATCGTGACAATTGCATTTCTCGATTTATCTTTTCACAAATGATCATGAGATCGACCATGTGGAATCGTTGAGATGGTGGATTCCACCTTTTGCAGAAGAGTATATTCCCACATTATTAATTTTGTAATTTGACCGTGTATAAGTCAACTAAGTTATTAATTCAAAAATAATATTATTTTCGATGCAATTTAGTAGTAAAATACTTAGGAGAAGCAGTAAAAGGATCAAAATTCTCCACGAGATAAGATCAACAAGATCACAAGTCAACTCTTTGCCTCCCTACAAATGAATTTCTCTTGCTCTTCATGGAACTTGAAGAAGTCAACTCGTTTAACTGGAAGACAATGTCAACCCACATAGATCTGGAGTAACATCTCACGGTATATTTGCAGGAACTTAGCTTGAAATGACACTGTCTCCTTCTCTCAACAATAAGCAGGCAAGTAGATTACTGAGCCTTCTCCTTATTTTTTTTATTTATTTTGAAAGAAAAAAGCTTTTGTTTTTCATAATCAAGATTCATCTTTTTTTTTTAAGGTGTTGCGAGATCCATTGAGATGGCCTTGTTTCTTGTTTCAAGCATGAAAAGGAAAGAAGGTTCAGAGATTGACAAACCTGATATCTCATTCTGTTCTCAGACTAAAAAGATCAAGATAGTTCCGGTGAATATGATCAGAAATATCATCATCCTTCTAGTTAAATTAATTAACTTTTGCAATATTCGTCACCATGCAGGTGCAGGAAGAAGAAGAACAGCTTCTGCAAAATCCACCAGGCTTGTGCTCAGATTTGAACTCTGCTTGTAATAGTTCAGTTTTTTTGTTCCATATTTTAGAGAGAAAACATGATGATGAATTATCAAACCAGGTGAAGATTTCAATCAAGAGGATCAGAAACTGATAGCATCTGATGATGAGATGCAAACAGAACATGAATCAGAGAATGAAGTGATAAATTATGATCTAATAATGGAGGAATTAATGGATGTTGAGGATGAGGCAGCATCAAGAACAGGAAGTGGAGATGATGCTTTGGAGCAAAAGCATCAGCTGCCAGTTTTATGGCCAGGTTTAGTATAAATCTGAATAGTCAGGATTTTTTTTTTCTTTAACAGTTCTTAAAGTATTAGGATAGGATTTAACATATCTTAAAATTTATTATTCAACAAGAAAAAAAGACATCAAGTTTAATATATTGGATCCACAAGCTTATTCATATTTCTTTCTTTGTTTGGTTGAATGATGGCAGGATTTTTTTAAGCAACAATTTATTATTGAAGAGCTACTAGTCACAGACTATGAAAAGAATCAGTGCAAACATTTCTTCAAGGTGGAGAATTCTAGCAACTTAAGGTAGGATACTTCCATGTTGTCATTATGATCTTTAAGTGGTGTTTGTCTTAATTATTGAACTCACCAAGTGATGTTTGTCCTAATCATCTAGCACAGGATTCTGAATGCTTTCATGTGGAATGGAAAGGTAAAGAGTGATGTATATATAGTGTATGCAATGAGTACAGATACCTCTTTTCGCACAGAAGAGCGTCCCTAGTGTTTCTTTCTTATCATTTCAGCTCGGAACAAACATTCAGAACCTCTCTTAGCACGGGTGGTGCTAGGGGTGAGCAAAAATTCGATTAAACCTAATAAATTGATCGAACAAACCGAATTAAAAAATTCGATTCGGTTATTTTAGAATTTTGATTATTTTTAAAAAAAAATCAGTTAATTCGATTAATTCGGTTCAGTTTTAGTTTTAAAATTTTTTATTCAGTTTAACCGAATAAACCAAATTATTCAAATTAGAAAAAAATAATTTATAAATTTTAAGTAAATAAATTTATAAATATCTAATTAATTAATAAAACTTTTATAATATTTAAAAAATTTGGTTAATTCGGTTAAAAACTGAATTAATTGATAAAATATCGATTCGGTTTGTACAGTTTTTATTGAAAAATTTGATCGGTTCAATTGGTTTGAAAAAAATCGATTTATTCGATTTTCAGTTTATTCAGTTCAATTCGATTCGATTTTAATCGAATACTCAGTCATGCTGCTTAACGATACAATTAGGGAAGGTAGACAGAGGTTGAGGCTGATCAAGAACACATTTCAATAATTATTCTCTCACCTTCTTTCCCTTCAATGAAGTAACATCCATCTACTGGATTCATACCCAGCAATCTTAACAAGAACACATGTAAAATACGGTATATATAAAAAAAAAGGAAAAACCCACGATCTCCTCCCTTTTTCCCCTTTCTATACCTTCTGGTGCTCAGTAATCCCTGATTTGGTTGATGGATTTGAGCCATAATTTGATTTGGGATTTCATTGAGCTCATTGCTCGATTTGGTTGGGACGCAGATCGGAGTGTTTTTGGGTGTTCAACAGCAAGATGGAACTGAGGAATCAGAGTGGATCTAGGGCAAGATCGGACCTAATTGCGGTAAGCGTTCTTCTGGATTCGACAGATAGAGGGGTTTGTTGGATTCGGTTATGCAATCTTATTATGGAATGAGGCTCAACTTGTTTGCTTGAGTAGAAATTCTGTGTATGCTAAACTTTGAGGTTTCTTCGTGCACGCAACAATTTGAAGCTAGTTGACTTGCCTAGAGCATGGAAGACCAACAATGCTATTCTCATAAGAGCATCCGCAACGCTCGTGGCGTTATAACGCCTTTAACCAGTGGTCGATTGGGTCCACTTAACACGTGGTTGAGTGGTGGTCGACCAGTGGTCGACCCGGACTCACACTATGCAGCCTCTACAAACGTGTTAACATTAAAAAAATAAAAATAAAAAGCACGGGCCCACCTATTAACGCGTTCGATCCCCAACTGAACGCGTTCAATACCTCACTCCTCTCTCACTCTTCCACGTCCTTCCATCGCTCTTCCACGTCTGCTATTAACGCCCGATTAACAGCGCGTTGCGGATGCTATAACAAATATAGGTTATCCTAGAAATTCTGATATGCATGTGATTTTTCTCTTCATTGGTTTATTGGAAAGCCCATTAGTTTATATATGCCAAATTCTTATGATTTCATTTGCAACTAAAGTCAAGCGTGCATGGATATTGTTCTAGGTGTCTGATGCTTATATACGGTCAACGGAGATGTAGCGCCCGACTAAGAAGGGTCTGTCATATATCGTAGCATTTTAGTATGCATGTGCTAAATTGCATATTCTGTAATAGCAACATAACAATCTTACTGGTTTATTTGTTTCAAGGATGGTTCATAGATTTGTCATTGAATAAGCAAACCATACTCTAAACTTATACATGAAATTTTCATGATTAGCTCGATGTGTTCATATCTTTGAAATTTGAAGCTGATTAGAGGATAATCTACAAAACAAAACCTTAGGCAACAATGAACTATGAAGTGTATTTCATTATAGTGGAATCATACGAATCTATCTATCCTTGCATAGGTTAAATGATTTCATACAAATATAGTTGAAGATGGTGAAACGACTAACTATTAATTTCAATAGTGAAAGGAACTAGGGTTTTTATTTGATGGAATATATATATATATATATATATATATATATATATATATATATATATATATCTCGTTGTATTTAGAAATGTTATTTATTCTAATTATAGGACAGTGAACCAGATTTCTGGACGAAGGTTCTTTTCGGATATGGACCACTTTCTAAAGGCGAGTATCTTTACTTATCTTTTTAGATCGGTCATACTGATATGTACAGTTTTGCTATAGCTGGTAGTAATTTTTATACTATTATATCTGCCCTAGTATGTCACTACTTAGCATATGTTGTATGCACTTTTTACCTGCTACTTGTTTAGGTTCTATATTTCTTTGATACTTGCCATATGTATATAGGCTCATCAGAGTAGTGATATACTATTCTTTACTGGCATTGATTATCTACTAGATATACCTTGCATACATTAGTGTCATGTACCATCCTTGCATGATTGCATGCTGGCGATCATCGGCTCCTCTGTAGTCTGAGCCCGTCGCCAGTTACATGATCTGCAGACACTGCCACTCATGGGTTAGTGGTACATCAGGAGGATGTGTGTAGTTGCTCTGTCAGGGCTCCGCTCAACCGCTCAGGGGTAGTGGTGACGCAACGTGGTAGCATTACAAGGATCCCTCCTTCGCATTATGAGACGAGGAGATGAGAGCATTGCTCCCCCATATGACTTGGGGTAGGAGGATAGGTGTACTCTGCCAGCATCCTGTCCACTCGGTCACGCAAGAGCAGTGACGGCAGAGTGCACAGTTGTCATAGTCCTACCCACTCGACTTCACGATTGTCAATGACGGTGGCTGACTAGCGTCAGGAGTGACCATGTCATTGCATCATGTGCATACTGCATGGATTGCATTTATTATTGCTTGCTACATTTGTTTGCTGCATATGTTTGACATGCACATACAGGAAGCCTTATGCATTTGGTTTGACGACCTTGCTTCTGTTGCATGGTTTGTGCCGTTGTATTGAGGTAGATGATTCTGGTATGTACAATTTTTCAGTAGTTCAGTTGTGCATTTCTTACTGTATTGTGACATGATTATTACTGCTAGATAGTTCATTGTACATATCTGTTAGATATCAAAGTTCCTTGAACTCACTCCGTTAGTTTCCTTCTTTTCAAGTTGACATCTGTCTGGAGAGCCGCCCTATTAGTCCCCTATCGAGATGACCTCAACTATTTTGGTTTCCTATGTTTTTGGTATTTGGGTGTCAGTACTTGTTCTATATCGTATGAATTTTTCTTATACATGTTCGATTTTAATGTACTTGTTACATTTACTAGTTGTGGCCTTGTGGACCTTATTTACGTACTTGTGATGTAATTTGGACATATTTTATTTATGGATGATGATCTTGTAGGCCTTATTGACATATATGTATTCAAGGAATTGTAATTGTCACAGGGAAAATACTGTCGAAATTTTTCGAACAGTTATCTCCCGAACCATGACAACACACATCGCCTTAATATGCAGATAAAGAATATTAAGGATTTGCACTGTGCTCAGATGATTGAGGCGGCTGAGAATCATCGTCTACTGCCATCGCTGAAGAACCTGATCCCTGCTGTCCAGTTGAAGTTGCTCCAGTTGCTGCTGTATCGGGTGGTGCCGTCACCAGTGTGTCAGTAAGGGCGAATACCTCCACTTCAGATGGTTGCAGATCCTTCACAAGCACGAATCCAGAGGGCGCTAACTTGACAGGAACATATCGGCTTCCCTCGATGAATCTGATGTACCTCTCTTGTGCAGGCACGACCCTCGCTGGATTTGTCAAAGTCTCATAGGACAGTTCAGACTCCACTTTCTTTTCCGAATCAGTATCCACCTGAAAAGGAAGAACAAATTTGGTCAACTTGTTCTTCCTCTTGGAAGCATCAGAAACTAGCTTCATATGAAACTAGCATCAGAAAAAGGTCCATAAAAATTTGAACTCGTGTTAGACAATTGTTCTGAAAGAGATTCCCAACAGTAGTTACGGTTTCAAAAAAACAACAAAGAAATTGACTGTTTCAGAAACTGAACTTTGGTGTAATGTAGACTACTTTTAGTGATTTGTTCTGTGTACCACAAGCACAAACCTACAGGAATTTATTGAACAATATCCCAAGAAGCCTTGTATAAAAGTTTAAAGATTGGGGTTCCAACAGAAAGAATCTTTATTTTGTTGTATTGACAACATAAAGACATACTAACATTCTAATGGCATGCTTAGAATAACTGAAAAAGTTATCACAGGAGAGTTACCTGCATTGCATCAGCATCCTTCTCAATAGATTTACTAGACTTTGTAGAAACTGAAGCACTTGACACATCATCACTTAACAACTTCTCCAAAGCACCTTTATGTTCGGTGTCTTTTTTCACTCTTGATTTTGCTTTGGCTGCTGTTGACAAAACAGCAGTAGGCATCTTGACATCTGAAATTGAGGTCGGAGGCGTGGTTGGGCGAGGGTACTCAAACAGGGAAGGCTTTGCATTTGATAAGAACTCAAATTTCGGAACTTTTAGATCATAGTTAAGTCCAATGAAGGCAGTTGGAGAGAAAGTGAGGCTTATGAAGTGGAGAAGGGGATACCAATACCAAAACTGACTAAAAACTGCAAGCCCAACAACGGCTGTGATTTTGTCATGCTTTGTGTTAGACAGCAGTCTAATGGTTACATTCCTTCCACCAGCATCAAGAATTCCAGAAGCTAATATTGCACCCATCTTGCTCATCGTATCTTCATGTATATCAAGAATTATTTTCTCTAATTGCCGCCTGCAAATATCAAGAAGATTTACAACATATAGCAAGGCAGTTGTCAGCTGCTTCATTGCAAGCCTAAATAAGGTCAGCAAGTACCTGAATGTTCCAACACGATAGTCACAGGATTCATTGGTTTGGATCATAACCATGGCCATAGCTATGAGGGCTCCTTGGCGGACAAAATCCACAACATCAGATGTTAGAGGCTCAAGCAATGAAATGGCCTCACTCAAACCAGTACCAGCACAGGAAATGCCCACTGCTAGAGCCGCACCATAACGAACATGAGGATTGTAAGACTCGGACAGCAAGGAAACAATTCGTGGGGTCTGCAATACAGAAAGTTATGACTACAAAAACTAATACAATTAAGGTAAAAAAAAACAAATACTTTAGAAATATTTACTCGAACAGATTGACATTACTAAAAGCACAGGGGTTGCTAGAAACATGGTCATAAGTTAGTAATAAATGAGGGTGAAGGAGAAGACCACAACAGGAGATAATATTGCAAGCACAACATTACACATGTAATTAAATTTGAAGAGCAGGGACAGCCATCTTCATGAATATTTATTAAGATACAAGACATTTATTTAATAAATTCAAAATAACTTACCTGTTCAGGTTCCGAGTACAACACAAATCCAAGGGCTAGAACAGCTGTCCTTCGTACATCGTCGCTTACGTCTGAGACAGCAAAATGAAGCAACTGACGGATGGCCTTGTTGTTTGCTGTTCCCCTATAAGCTAAAGCCAAGGCGTACATGCCGCCATAACGAAGTATAGGATCTTGATCCCCTGTAAGTTGCTCAATCAAAATATCTGCGTCTTCTTCTCTTCCATAAACTGTCAAGGCAATTCCAAGAGACAAGCCCCTGCAAACAGATTAACATATGGCTTTTTGATTAGTGGATGTAACCAAAAAAAAATCACTTTTCGCCTGATTTAAGACTCAAGTGCATAAATATGGCATATCTTACAGAAATTGAATTTTTTTTAAAAAAGAAATGAACAGTGTAGAACCTACCAAAAAAAAAAGATGAACTTTGTCAGACATGTCTAGAAAAATACACAAACCATACTTACCGAATGATTTTTTCATGTTGTGTATCATGTGCATATGCAAGCATTTCAGTTGTCTTCTCACTTGCAGTCCCAACCATGAGCAACCCCATGCTGATGCCAGCAGCTTCACCAGCCACAGCATTATCTGTATAGAGCACATTTTTGACATCTTCATATATTTCCTCATCTGCTGTTCCTAAAGCTGCCAATCCAAGACCTAAGCAAGCACCATGCTGGATAACCTGTAAAATATATATTAACATATCAAATGAGACTGGGTCAGAGATTTGATGCTTGCACAGGTGAATTTCAAATCCAGTGTTTGGGGAGTATTACAAACAAAAGGCACCTCAGCATTAGTATTCTGTAGGCTTTCACGAAGAAATTGCTTGATGCCTTCTCCATGGTTAGCATGGATCAATCCCAAAGCATAAAGTGCCCCGCCTTCGGAATATGGACTACCACCACCAACAGCACCATTTTGAGGCAAATATGGTGCCATCAGGGCCCTTCCTTGCTGCAGATGACCTTTGTGGATGACTCCTAGTCCGGCGGTAGCACTGAACTTGGCCCAGTTTGTTGCTCTGCTAAGCCATTCCTGCCAACAGAATAGAGAAACTTGAAACTTACAAGAAAATGCAGAAAAATATAGACAAAATGTGTTATACGATCCTAGTGGACTTTTCTTTAATCAACAACATTACTTAATTGAAAAAGATAAATCAAGAAGAAGAAATCAAAGAATTTCAATGGCAACAACAACAACAACAACAACAACAACCAAGCCTTATCCCACTAAGTGGGGTTGGCTATATGGATCCTTTTACGCCATTGAGCTCTATCTCCTATTATATCATCATTTATATTTAAATAAATTTTATCTTGTTTTATTGTTGCTAACCAAGTCTTTTTTGGTCTACCTCGCCCTCGTTTGATATGCGTATTTGTTATAGTTTCACACCGCCTAACTGGAGCATTTATCGGTCGTCTAAGTACATGTCCGTACCACCTTAAACGTGTCTCAATCTAGTTTCCCCTCAATAGATGCAACTCCAACTTTCTCTCTAATGCTCTCATTTCTTATTCTGTCCATCTTCGTATGTCCACACATCCATCTTAACATCCTCATCTCCGCAACTCTCATCTTTTGCTCATGTGCTCGAGTCATAGCCCAACATTCAGCGCCATATAACATGGCAGGTCTAATTGCCATTTTATAGAACTTTCCTTTAAGTTTTAGAGGCACTTTACGATCACATAAAACACCTGATGCTCTCCTCCACTTCAACCATCCTGTTTGTATTCTATGTAAGACATCTCTCTCAATCCCTCCATCGGCTTGCAAAAATGATCCTAAATATTTAAAACTCTCAGTTTCAGACAACTCATCATCTCCTATTTTAATACTTGTCTCACTACGTTCAATATTGCTAAACTTAAATTCCATATATTCTGTCTTTACTCTACTAAGCCTAAAACCTTTCTCTTCTAGTGTTTCTCGCCAAGATTCTAATTTAGCATTTACACCCTCACGTGTCTCATCTACCAATACAATATCATCTGCAAACAACATGCACCATGGTACGGTATCTTGAATATGTCCAGTAAGTTCA
>NW_027432474.1:0-6921 GCF_044706935.1 Curcuma longa
TGGGATGAATCATCTTCAGAAGATTTTGATGAACAACAAGCCCAAACAAACTTTCTTGCAATACTGGTGCTAGATCAAGTGGTCGAGTCTGAGTTTGAGTCCAAGTCTGAATCCGAGGGAACCATATTGGGTCCCCAAGGAGCAAAGTCCAATCTAACTAATCAAGTCAAACTGAACTAATATTGGGTCCCCAAGGATCAGATTCACTATTTGACTAGATCTTTTAAAGGTCATAATCCAAAGGGAACCATAGTAGTTAACTAATGTGAGTGTTATTTTTTTTGTGTAATTTTATGTTCTTGTTACTTTCTAAACTTAGACTAAACCTAGGCTTGATAAGGGAAAAGGTTTGACTGACACTTACCTAATCTAATACCAAGACAGGACAAGATGATAGTAAGTTAGGGAAATTGGGTCTAGGTAGTCAAGTTGGGTAAAGAGTACCCTACTTGGTATGCTTAGCTAAGTGAAACTAACTGAAACTATCTCGTCAAACCTTAGACTAGTTAGACCAAAGTTTTTCATTAGATTAACTATGTATACAATTTCACAAATTAACTTTGTCTTAGAAAGTTATCATTGCTTCGATACCTAAGAAAGCTTTTATACCTCGCCACGGCTTAGAAGCAAAAATCTAAAATGTATGCTTAATTGATCGACGGTTAAATTTGAATCTAACTCAAAGTTAATCAAGTTTAGAATTCTAAATTAAAATAATTAAGAATAAAATTGAACAACCATTTCATTTTTTTCCATAGGATTAAGTGATTGATAATCTAAAATGCGTAAGATAGATTTAAGATCAATTAACTAAACTCAAACCTACAATAATTCATCCAAGTAATTCAATTAAATTAATTTAATTTAC
This sequence comes from Curcuma longa, assembly GCF_044706935.1. Classification (NCBI taxonomy): domain Eukaryota; kingdom Viridiplantae; phylum Streptophyta; class Magnoliopsida; order Zingiberales; family Zingiberaceae; genus Curcuma; species Curcuma longa. The sequence continues at coordinate 869 of NW_027432474.1, forward strand.
CTTAATAAAATTAATTAATTTACTCTAACTAAATTTAAAATTTAATTAACTCAACTTAATAAATCCTAATTAATTCATCAATAATAAAGTTAATTAAACCTTAATAAATAACACAAAAACCTTAAATAAGTTTAACTTTAAATCTAAATTAATCTAATTTAAATAACTTAACCTAAATTAAATAAAATAAACTAAGTAGGAATGTGCTTAGTAGAATAGAATTTATTTTCAAATTATTATCTCCTACAACTTAGTTTTCAAAATTTATGATTTTTTAAACTTATTTTTCAAATATTTAAAACTTATGTTTTTCAACATATTTTTTTTTCTTCAAAACTTATGTTTTCAAAATGTATGTTTTTCATAATTAATAAATTGAAATATGGACTTAGCCTCGGCCTTCCTAATAGAAAGTATGAACCTATAGATTTAGACAACCCACATCTCACAAGCACCTTAGAATTAACTCGCTTGTATACTGAGCCACTTAGAATTGTGTGAGATGCACAAGGTTAAAGCTTAGGTTTCAAATGTTTATGTCAGTGCATCACCATAAATCTTGGCTAAAAATACAAATGAACATAGATCAAGTTATGTGTTCCTTCATAATAATTGACTAATTGGAAACTTACACTTAACCAGACTAATTTAGTGAAAACTGTTATCTTCTGATAGTTAACTAGTAACAAAAGTTAAGCATACAAATAAGGACAATTTTATAGATGTTCTATTTTAATAAATATGTATTTAATAAACTTAGTCATCATACTTGGACTCTACAGTCTATACACATCTTGTCTACCAAAACAACAAAGTATGGATAGTGCTACTTCTTTCATTATTGCAAGTATTACATCTATAAAGTTTTTCCCAAAAACTTCATGTAAAGTTTTTAAATGTTTTACAACTTGAAAACATTTCTTACTTCCCCACCCCCACCCCCTCATTAAATGTGTTTTTGATTATGTCAAAGGGGGAGAGTAACCTTAAAGTTAAGGATGAGTGATTTTAAATAACTTCAAAGTTAAGATAAGTTTCTCTAAAGTGCAAAATATTTTTTAACATTCTTCATAAAGTGTTTTCCAAAATACAAAACTAAGTTTTTTTTTAAAACTTAGTTTTTATTGAGTGGTCTTCAAACCTTAAAGTTAAAAAGAAAAAAGACCACGTCAAATTTAGGGGGAGAGAAAATGTATGAAATTTTCAAAATATTATCTTAAATTCAAGAGAAGAGATTGAATTAAGGATGAGCATTTTATTCCTTCTTTGATTGGTTACTTTATTCTTTCATTGGAATGTTTTTGAAAAGTATTTTTCATGTAATGTTGATTTAACTTTGAACCAAGTTATCATAATCAAAAAGGGGGAGATTGTTGGTGTAGGAAATACCAGATAATTAAACTTGTATTTTGATCATGGCAATGGATTTAAGTTAAGATTGTGTTGTGTGCTAACAAGCTAATCTGAGTGTGCAGGTAGCATAGGAAAGTCCTAGTTGGAAGCTAGACAAAAAGGTCCTAGTCAGTTCAACCAAGCAAGAAATCATAGTCAGGTAGACCGGGCAAAAAGTCCTAGTCAGGTGGATCAAGCAAGAAGTCATGGCAGATCAAGGGCATGCACTAGGCGGGAAGTCTAGGCAGGTCAATGAACCAAACGTCTAGCAGATTGATGGATCAGCAAGGATCGGACATCAGAAGGAAGTCTTGGGGGCCAGAGGATCGGATGTTGAAAAGAAGTTGAACCAAGTCTAAAGGGCCGAATGGTTGGCAAAAAGGTAACTCTCCTAAGAGGAGTAGGTGATGATGTGTTCTCTTGAAAGGAAATAGTAGACGTCGGTCTGACCTAGAGTTTCACTAGAAACTCAAAAGTCAAAACTAGACAGTTGCAAAACTGTCCTAACTTGAATTTCTATAGTATATGTATATTGCTAACTTTGTGATACAAGAAATTAAGGAACCAAAAATTCAGGTTCCGAGCACCCCTATTGGATCGGAGCACCCAGACGGTCCAAGTGCCCAAAAGGGATCCAAGCGCTCGGATATCAGCTCTTCGGGCCAACGAAGCAGATGAGGTGGCGCATTACAATTGCCCGAGGACACCTTAGCTTCTAAGCACCCAAAAGGGTTCCAAGTGCCCATAGAAGTATAAGAGGCAACGAAGTCAAGGTTGATCCGACGACCGCCACATCAACATTTCAAGCGTACGGAAGGGATTTAGGTGCTTGGAGATGCTAAGTCGTCAGCTATGATAGCGGAAAACTAACTGACATGAGGGCATCCAGAAGGAGATTCCGACACCTGGATTGGCCTATATAAGTTGTTATGATCGGAACCCTAGATGCAACTTTCATGATCATTCTATGACATTGGTTCACGTGATCTACACTTCCGAGACGCTACTGTGACACTGAGACACTACACCAAACAACCGCACACAACCTCTAATGCTTTTGTCGATACCAAGTTGTCTTTCTTTTATTCATTTTTTGTACTTAATTCATAGAAACGGTAAACCTATTACCATTTCTATATTATTGCAAAGGCAAGTCTTTTTCTCGTTGTGAGAAAAAGTCACTTGGTGAATTGTCCAATGAAAGCAGCTAAGGACTGTGAGCCTTGGAGTAATATCTAGAGATTGTAAATCAAGTGAAAACAAAACATGTCATCACTTTACATTCTGGTTTTATCTTCTACTGCGTATTTTGAGCTTGCTAAATGAAGTTTTCAAAAACGTACGAAAAAGCGACAAGTGTTATTCACTCTCCTTCCCCCTCCCCTCTAGCGCTCTTTCTGGTCTACACAAGTATTGTACTAGACTTTTTCATCTCTAGATCATTTTCGACGAAAAAAATTTAGTAAAGCATTTCATAATTCTTGAACTAAAAATTCAAGAATTGTAATCAAGTAAATTCTTACCTTGTTATTTTATATTATACTTGTATTTTTAACTAATATATATCCTTACTAAAAAAAGATATTTTGATTTATTAACTATTATTCACTCCTCCGTTAGTCTAACGATCCAAATCATTTTTACTATACTAATTCATCTTAACAAATAATATTAAAATCAAATCATTTTTCATCGAATTAACCGTTGAAAGTAGGACAAAAGTAGAGGAAAAATATGAAAGTACGAGTCAGAGCCGTGGCAGGATATCTCAGCTCATATCATCGTCGTAGTCGTTTGTGGGTGCCACATCAAACGTCAACTCAGAATCTTCTCGCGTTCTTCTTTAAATCTAATATCTCATGCCTTTCCTTCACTTATTTGTAATGTATTTACGAGAATCATACGCGTTCACACGTGCCTCTTTGGTCGCCCAATCACTTCCCTCCGACAATTCTTATCGCCTCCAATGGCAACCAATTAATGAATTTTTTGGCAAATTGCGCATTAATGGAAAAAAAAAAATTTACCTACTTTTTTTATTTATACTTGCTCAATTACTTAATTCAATAATGCTAACCAACGATTTAATATAGTTGAAATTTTCACTCTATTTCATGAGTCACCTTTATAAAATTTTCACTACAACATAATTTTTTTTTTTTTTTGCAGAAGAAAAAGAAGACATAATAAAGTCTCGATTTAATAATGAAATATCAGCAAACAAAAGTTGTTAAAAGGTTGAGTTTTACTGCTACAACTTTCTTCCAACCCCTGAAGATATCTGACTCTTATTAGCCCATTAATAATTGATGAGTATAAGAATGTAGTCAAGCAATCTCCTACGAATCAATGATCACCAAGAGTTTTTATAGACGTTATCTCCACGACTCTATTACTTTTTCTTTCACTCATATAGATTGGCCTTAAGTTAACTTATTGAGCAGAAGTAGTCATTGTGTTGGAATTGATGGCGTCGATAGAGCAGGGTGGATAGTGCAACGGACACTAAAATATAGATTCTTTCGTCATTCGCGTATGTCGTGCTCATCTCTAATATGTCACCATGCAACAGAAACTAAAATATAAAACAGAGTATTCAACATTTGAATAATATTTGAATAACATACTCTTTTTATGGGTAAAATAGGATATTCAACCTCAATGATTTCGTCAAATCTATCATAGTAATCAAATTCTTTTCTGCAGAAGAATAGTAATCAAATTCAGTATTAGTATTGGTGGTTAATTGATGAGGTGTGCTTTGGTTATTAAATTCTATTTTATTTATTTTTCTTTGTTTTCTTTATTTGTCACTCATACCCTTCAACATTAAAACTTATAATTAACCAAACCCCTAATTATCGCTCAGGTAATATAGTAGAAGTCTGGGTCGTCTCTCATGGACTCAATGATGAAAGTTTACACTAGACACATGGTGCAAGATTTTATTTGTTATTCGTCCTTATTCATTCCTCACTATCTACAAGCTCCATTTATTCACAATTACCAAAAGAATCCTAAGTATACAAAATTACAATTTAGGATCTCTCATATATCATAATTACAAATCATTTATACAACAACGAGTTATTCTACATATCACAATGATAACCTATTATATGAATTTCAATCACATAAATTCAACATACAACATACAAACTCCATTTGTACAACATACACTAACATACAACATACATCATACACCCTACTTTCACTTATTTAACATTACTCAAACAACAATAAACCATACATCCTTAAATTACTACAACTCATACAAATGGCCACATAATTACACAATCCTATCCAAGCATCACAACAACTCAATCCATATGCACATGAATCAAACAATAAAGCATTTATTTCAACTGGCTATAATAGCTTCTTACTACCCATTTACACTTAAATTAAAACAACTACATTAATAATCAATCCAACAACTAAAACATTAACAAAATCAAATCTAAACAACCACATTCCCAAACAACTTCATGCTAACAAAACCCTAAACAAACATTTGATATACTTTCATTTGATATTCAAATTTGATTCAACACAATAGAACTTCATCAACGTCATATCATCAACCGAAACAACTCATCGAAGCGAAACATTCACCTTATCATTCAACACAACCTAAATGAATAGAAGAACATAAATCATGGGGGGTTTTGATTCATTCATGCTAATCGAACAAAGTAAACAAATCAATCAGAAGCTAGGTTAAAAATTAGGGTTAAAAGTTAGGGTTTTAGAGTCTTCCCCAATCAGTACCAAATGAGGAGAAGCAGAGTAAAATGGGACGGTGGAACGGATCAGCACCGAACAGGGGAACATGAAACATTTAGTTGATTTTGTGCCAGCAGGAAGATGAGTTGCACCAGAGCAAATAGCTCATGGTGGAGCACGTTGAAGAAGATGAAGGCGACGGGATCCTCAGCCTCTGCCATCTCGAGCCCCTGCTGCAAATGGCCGACGAAGCAAAAATAAAGATTGAAAAACTTCCTTACCTGCCCTTTCCGATGACTAGCGGAGGTCGAAGATGACTGGAGGTCCCCTGTTGCAAATCGCAGACAGGGACCGATTGATCCCCCGCTACAAATCGTCGACAGGGATCGGCTACCACTCGGCTCTTCTGTGGATGCGGAGGACGGTGCTATCGCCGATCGCCACTCACTGGAACAAATCGCTCATAGCGGGCAGAGTGTGGACGATAGGGGAAGGGAAGAAGCATCTTGCCAGAGCTTACGGCGAAGCGCTTCTGTAGTGGCGTCGACGCTCGTCGACCGGAGTGTTGGGTTGCAAGGGTGCAAACATAGTCCCACATCTAAAGCACATGGAAAAGATCATGGGTTTAAAAGGATGTAAAATATCTCCATTGGTATGAGACCTTTTGGGGAGAGCCCAAGAACAAAGTCATGAGAGCTTAGGCCCAAAGTGGACAATATCATGCCATTGTGGAGATACAAACATCCTTTTGGACCCAACAAGTGGTATCAGAGCGGGACCGCTCTTCACGGGACTAATCGCCGGATGAGCCATGATCCAGATCTAACCATGTGGTTTGAACCTTAAACAAAGGAAGTAGGTGCTCCCGTGTCTGAATTAAGAGGACCAGACACCAAGTGAGAAGTCCTAGTAGGTCGGGTGGACCGAGGGGCAAA
>NW_027432475.1:0-4874 GCF_044706935.1 Curcuma longa
CCTTATATTTTGCTCAATTCTTTCCGACATAAAAGAATTTCCTTACCATTAAACTTACCCTTACAGCTTAGGAATTAGTAAAACTTTCACGCTCACCCGACTGGCAACGACCTCTCCATTGAGGACTTATGTTACTCGGCAGTCTTTTGCGATCAGTTAACTTCTTCAGTCGCTTTATCAGGCAAATTTATTAGTAAAGATTCTTATCTCTAAGCTTTTCAAATGAAAATTCAGACCAGTTGAAGAATATCTTCGTAGCACAAGATCTTCAGGCTTACCGCCTTACACACTTACTAGCCTTGAGGAAATCCGTACCAAGGATGTTTATCGGGTCTCCACCTTCTGATCTTGTGATTCTTTCTTCAGAAATGGCCTTTATTTTCTGGAAAAGCTTATATATATATGAGCATATAAGAGACTTGTATGAAATTTTCCCTTACCTCCACCTTGAATATAGAAATTTTAGCCTGCCATAGAGCTTAGTTTTAAACCAAGCTCTGGTACCAAAATTAAAGATCGACTCTCTGGAAATTTGAATGAAAACTCAAGATTCTACTTAGAATTTTATTCTTCCAGAAAGATTTACAAATTCTAAGGCAGGATGCAAACTCAAACTCACAAACTTCAGAATAGATCACTTGGTGGTGCTCAAGTGTGTCTAAACTGATCATACAAACACCCTTAAATAGGCAAGTAAGGATTGTGATATGCATGAAGCGGGTGCTCATTGGGCCCCATCGTCCTTCATACCTTATCACTCCCTGTCTGCCATATACATTTCTTCACGCCTAAGGAAAATGCGTAAGCACTTTGAGCGGCTCCCCGGGGCTCAACTCTTCAGTGCCAGTGAATAAAGCAAGACAATAATACATAAATGCATAAAGTAAAGCAAACCAATAATTTACATAAAGATAGATACGGAGGACGATTTGATTCTTTTCTTTATAAAGATTTGGGTCCATCACGCTTCATTGGCGAATCTGCTTTATCTCCATGCCTATCCTTTTCATTCTTTCCACCAAGATTCCAGAGATCTCTTCGATTTTGCTTTAACTCCGGTAAGTTCTTTTTCCAGTAATTTTGATCACTTAGTTGTGGTCTTGGATGCACTTTGAGGGAATAAATCTCGCCTTCCTCCTTCAGCGTTTAACCGATGTGAGAAATCCACTTCCTTCATTTGCAAAATTAACTCCATCTCGTTCAGGCTATCTAGAATATTCCGTAGGGCTCGCTCCTCGATATTTGCCATTTCGTCCCTTTTGTCGTGATCTTCCTTGTACAATATCTGCTTAGAAGTTTCACAAATTAGGTCTTCATACCTGGATAACAAAGCATATTTTGTAGATGAGGCCTAGTTTGCATCCTCCTGCTGAGTTATTGATGAACAACCTTCTCCAGTAAGAACCGCTACGACCGAGAAGTCGATCCTTTATTTGGTATCAAGCTTGGATAAACTATCTGCAAATAAAATCTATGTCAAGAAAGAATTAAGCAAAATATAAGGGAATGCTATGAGAAAAGCTTTTCCGAAAATAAAAGCCATTTCTGAATACCTTGATCTAGCTGATACAACAAAACCTGAACCTAAGGATTTGACTAGTAAGTGTGGGAGTCATTCATAGTAAAAGATGATCTTCTGTCAAAAGTACCTTTGAAACATTTCTGTGTCCTTGAAGAAGAAAATAGAATTCTTAGGAAAGAAGTAGCTCAGCTACGTACTTCCGTAAGAAGTTTGGAAGAAGATTTGTGTTAAATAAACCTTTAACGAAAACAGAAGTCAAAAGTTTGGTTGCTGAAATCTCAAGACAACCGAAATTAATAGAAGAGAAGCTTTAAATTAATTGAGGAATTGAGGCAAAGTGTGAGAAAGGTAGAAGGTGTGTTGCAAGAAGTAAAAAGACTGATTGGTGGATGACAGATTTAACTAAGCAATTAGAAGATAATAATTATTTGAAGGCTTTGAAGCAACGGAAAATATTGAAACACCTGCAAAAGGATTTGCGAAACCTAGTGAACACTCTAGCATCAACCTTTGATTTGCTGAAAGTTGTAATTAAACAAAATAATACTTCATTTCTTTGCTTGATATCTCAAGGAGAGTTGATACAAAATTTGCAGCATCAGGTAAGTCACCTAAAGAAGCAGCAGCAGAACCTCCTCAAGAAACTCCTTCAAAAGAGCTTGAAACAACAATTGAGCAACTAACAAAGAAGCTTTCTGGCCTTAAATTTGGGAGGAGAAGCTATTATTCCAAAGAAGAAAGGCTCTATCCTGATTTATAAAAATCCTTCTGACATCCTAGAAGAAGAAAAGAAAGTTAAAATGACTTCTCGACCACCGGCTATTTCTACCACCACAACTCAAGTACCTACCGCTGAAGACCAAATCAGAGATTACAGGCAGAACCAAGAAGAATATATAATTTGCAGAGAAGAATTATTCCAAGTCAAAGGCGATTTAGAAGAACTATTGAGAGTCAATTAGATCCGGAATCACAGCTTGAAATTTCCAGATCTAGAAGAGCAACTATGGTACCAGCAGAGATTCTTTACTCTGCAGGGTATAGACCAACTCAGCACCGAGTATATCAACATTACTCGGAAGAAGATGTTTTGTGTGTAGAAGATGGACAGGTGGATCTGCCACTTGTCACTACACAGAGTCATAGGACTCTAAGAGGCTGCTGGATTTCACCACATCCATGTAGGCCTCCTAATGGTAAGAGTTTATACTCTGCATAGACGTGATGCAGGAACCATGGCACTGATGACCCTTACGGGATACACGATGGCGTGGGGATCGTGCAATCATCGCAACAATGGAGATGGATCTTTCACGAGGAAAATAGAATGGATTCTAAATCAAACAGACCTCTGACTAAAATGGCGATGACTAAAACGGGTCCTTGAAGAAGAAAATTCACATCCTTTCTTATCTTAAAAAATTCATTGAATGATTTTAGCAAGATCATTGATTACTACACCTCGGAACATTAATTTACTTCATCCGAGATCATTGAATTTTTGTTTCTTGAACGATTAGAATCTAGATCTATAACGTTAGTTATTTAGCAGGTCTCCTAAGTTCCCTAACCCCTTTAGGTCTCCTAACCCTAGTGTTCCAATTACTTATAAGATTTGGCGTGCATCTCCGTTATGAACTCTCTTAAGCAAAAGGTAGAATCTGCCGCTCCAACGGCTTCCACACGGTCGGCCCCACGATCATCTGTGAGGAGGTAAATCGGGAAGCTGCAGTTGACTACTATGGGGAGGGCATTATCTCGGTTTTGTTGAGATTTGACCCTTTCTCACTTTAATAAGTGTGTCCTGTAGTAACCAACTCAACAATACCCCGAGAGATCCTGTTATGAACTCTTAATGATATAAAGGGGCGCTGATGATAAAATATATTTTATGCTATAAAGCGTAATTACTGGGCTATCCATTCTCTTGTGTAGACAACACTTCTCTTGTGTAGACACCACTACACCTCATTAATAATATTTCTAACGTTTTCACTGTAACTGTCAAGTTGGATTGGACTCGTCAGGTTGACTCATCCGGTCAAACCATTTAGATGCGTTGGATCGAAATTTTATCAATCTATTTTTAGGTCGGTTCAGATGGACCGACATGCCTAGGCCTGCGACCCGTATGGGTTGGCCTATGGTGGGCTTAGGTTGATCCGCGGATTGAGAAAATTTATTTATTTTTAAAATTTGAAATTAAAGTAGAAAACTCAATGGATTAATGAGCTTGATTCGTCTAAATCGCAATTCAAGCTTAAAAATTTCAACTATAATTCAAATTTAAAAATTTTTAATATATTTTATATTTTTTTATTTTTTGACATACTCGTGGATTGACTCGTCTATCCCGTAACTTGCCTTGGGTTAGGTTGGGTTGGAGATTTTTCAATAGACCAAATTGATGGGCCGATCCGTCTCGCTTCGTCATATGATCGATTTCTGATGGATTGACCCGTCCTGTTATAAATTAATCCGTTTGACAGTTTTAGTTTTCACATATCTTTGCTGCTAGGATAAAGTAAAGTCATATTTTGCTTACATATGATTGCATGACATAGCAGTATTCATTGCTTTCTAATTTCACATATAGATATCACTACACCTCATTGATGATATTCTTAATAATTTTATATATTATCGATAATATTTTTGTGTGTAAAACCATGTGTTGTTAAAAAACAATACTGTCATTGAAGTATCCGTTTGTTTTCATACTACATCTACAATTATTAACACATTCACATATTTGGCATTAGGATAAAATACCTAAAACATGGTTCTACATTAAGCTAAAATTATTCCCAGTATCCAATTGCCCAATTTAATGCATTTAATTGGAATTATGAGTACATAGAAATAATGAGGCAGATGAGTATTATTCACTGGCATTTAATTCAGTTCTCATATATTGACATAGCTGCACCTTAATAACAATATTCTGCCATTTTCATTTATATATATATATATATATATATATATATATTTATTTATTTATTTATTTATTTATTTTGCACTAGGATAGTATAAACGCATGTTTTGTGAAGACATGAATCTGCATTGTAGAGATAACCATTTGCTTTCAAAGGGGGTAGGGGAATACATGGAGAGGGGTGTCGGGCAGTGACATTGTGAGCGCTGGGGAAGATGAATCAAAGGGGATAGGGGAATACATGGAGAGAGAAAGAGGGAGAGATTTTACTGAGCTAAGCCAATTTACTTGCGCCTCTTGTGTATTAGAAAAAAACATCACCCCCTTGAAGAAAACTGCAAGGGAAGAATTGATCGAGGAAGTGATGTGTGACTTTAAAGAAAGTAAAGACCTTACCTTTAAATGGAAATCTTAAGT
>NW_027432476.1:0-4818 GCF_044706935.1 Curcuma longa
TACTGCCTTCTATGAAATGGGATCATGCACATCCTTTCTTATCATAAAAAATTAATTGAATGATTTTAGCTAGATCATTGATTACTACACCTCGGAACATTAATTTACTTCATCCGAGATCATTGATTTTTTGTTTCTTGAATAATTAGAATCTAGATCTATAACGTTAGTTATTTAGCAGGTCTCCCAAGTTCCCTAACCCCTTTAGGTCTCCTAACCCTAGTGTTCCAATCACTTATAAGATCTGGCGTGCATCTCCGTTATGAACTCTCTTCAGCAAAAGGTAGAATCCGCCCGCTCCAGTGGCCTCACACGGTCGGTCCCACCACCATTTGTGAGGAGGTAAATCGAGAAGCTTGCAGCTGGTTACTACGGGGACGGCATTGTCTCGGCTTCGCTGAAATTCGACCCTTTCCCACTTTAACAAATCTGTCCTGTAGTAACTAACTCAATAATACCCCGAAGGCCTGTTATGAACTCTTAATGATATAAAGGGGCGCTGATGAGAATATATGTTTTATCAAAGCATAATTTTATACTATCATTCTCTTATGTAGACACCACTTCTCTTGTGTAGACACCACTGCACCTCATTAATAATATTTCTAACGTTTTCACTGTAACTGTCAATTTGGATTGGACTCGTCAGGTTGACTCATCTCGTCAAACCATTTAGATGAGTTGGATCAAAATTTTATTAATCTACTTTAAGGTCGGTTCAGATGGACCGACATGCCTAGGCCCGTGACCTGCATGGGTTGGCCTATGGCGGATTTAGATTGATCCGCGGATTGAAAAAATTTATTTATTTTTAAAATTTAAAATTAAAATAGAAAACTCAATGGATTAGTGAGCTTGATTGTCTAAATCGCAATTCAAGCTTGAAAATTTCAACTTGACCAATTTAAGTTGTAATTCAAATTTAAAATTTTTAAAATTTTTTTATTTTTTGATAGATCCGTGGTTTGACTCGTCTATCCCTCAACTTATCTTGGGTTAGGTTGGGTTGGAGATTTTTCAACCCATCAAATTGGTGGGCCGGTCCGTCTCGCTTCGTCATATGATCGATTTCTGATGGATTGACCCGTCCTGTTATAAATTCATCCGTTTGACTGTTCTAGTTTTCACATATCTTTGCTGCTAGGATAAAGTAAAGTCATATTTTGCTTACATATGATTCCATGACATAGCAGTATTCATTGCTTTCTAATTTCACATATAGATATCACTACACCTCATTGATGATATTCTTAATAATTTTATATATTATCGATAATATTTTTGTGTGTAAAACCATGTGTTGTTAAAAAACAATACTGTCATTGAAGTATCCGTTTGTTTTCATACTACATCTACAATTATTAACACATTCACATTATTTGGCATTAGGATAAAATACCTAAAACATGGTTCTACATTAAGCTAAAATTATTCCCAGTATCCAATTGCCCAATTTAATGCATTTAATTGGAATTATGAGTACATAGAAATAATGAGGCAGATGAGTATTATTCACTGGCATTTAATTCAGTTCTCATATATTGACATAGCTGCACCTTAATAACAATATTCTGCCATTTTCATATATATATATATATATATATATATATATATATATTTATTTATTTATTTATTTATTTATTTTGCACTAGGATAGTATAAACCATGTTTTGTGAAGACATGAATCTGCATTGTAGAGATAACCATTTGCTTTCATTATCATATCTAGATATCACTAGACCTCACTAATAATCTTCCTAACATTTTCACATATTTTTAGTAGTAGGATAATTTAAAACTATTTTTGCTGAAAATAAAATAGTGGAGATTTCATTGTTCTCTAATGCCCAGTGATCCCGAGCAAAGTTTGAATGGCTTGTGGAGTCCCAATCATGCTAAGTTATTATAGAAGCTGACTAACAAAACACAGTCAAAGTATTCACGTAATGCAAAAGTTGGAGAGGCTATTAGTCTCTTAGGGATGAAGGATGGAGAAGGGAGAAGGGAGAAGGAAGAAGGAAGACCATTCTTAGGGTTTTATTTTGTACCTTCGCCATAGGCACTTGTAGAAAAATGAAAGGATTGATGTATCCCTATTCATGACAACCACATTTAAAGTTATGAAGACAATGATACTATAGCCTATAGGGCATAGTTGAGTTGGCAATGTCCTCCTCTGTCGTGGTCAACTGCATCTTCTTGATTTACCTCCTTACAGATGGTTGTAGGGCCGACCGTGTGAGACTGCTGGAGTGATGGATTCTACCTTTTGTTGAAGAAACGAAGACAATGAGACTATAGATATGTAGATCTACCATCGTAGGGAGAGTGAGATCCGTATTAATATATGGAATAGAAGATCGTGGGGCTCCGATAAATGAACTAGTGATGTCTATTAATCTGAATTAAAGAAACAAAAAATTCATAATGTCTTTTTTGGTTTGGGTTGATCGAAGCATTAGAAAATTTTATTAGAGTTCAATTTATGTAATTGTAAAATAAACCAAATTGAAAATCAATCGCAATACTTGTACCTACCTAAAGACTATGTGACTCATGTATGCTTTCTATTTCTCATATCAAAGAGTTCACATTATCAAAGCTTGTCCACACTATTGACATCTCCAATGACGTGTTGCACATCTAGCAACTCTTTGGGTTACTGGCTAGATTTATTTACATCGGTTAGTTTTATAAAGTTCCATGAAATAGAATTTAATGTTAATTTATTTATCATTATCTTTCATTGTTATTAAAAGCCGACCCTATTTAGTGGGATAAAACTTAGTTGTTGTTGTTATTTTAACTCTCGACCGTTACGCGATTATTATCAATTTGAGCAACATCCCTTTTTAATTTTTTTCCTCTCCTTCATGATAGCCTTCCCCTATCGATAGGATTGCATTTTATTATTTTTTAAAAGTTCAAGAAACACCTAGTTAAGTCACCATTCTTGTTACAACACTAAAGTTTCAAAATAATTCTTATTTTTATGCCACTTAATTATCAACATTTGCTCTTCATAAGTCATTCTACTTAATTATTATAATTTATTCTCTACAGGTAAATCCATTTAATTATCACCATTTATTATTACAAATCATTCCATTCAATTTCACCATCTTTTATCACAATTAAATGCGTCTTACATTATCACCTTTTATTTTTGGCAATAACTCCACTAAGAAATAAATCATTGGAGTGATGCCCTTAATATATAGATATGATACATGGATTAAAGCCTTAATCAGTGATAAACAACCATATAGCACACTTATTGTGGGAAGTTAGCTACTTTGCTAAAACGCTTGGTTCACTTTTTGATGTGAGCAAGGGTCGAATTTCGATGAAGTCGAGGTAATGCCCTCCTTCGTCATGACCAACTGGAGTTTCTCGATTTACCTCTTCACAGATGGTCGTGGGACCCCTACGGTGCAGATTTCACCTTTGCTGAAATTGACTCACTTTTTGATATTCATAATTGTGATGTTTCACTTTAGCTTTTTACTCAATTACTAGCCACCTTGGGTTCATATCTTCTTATGTAATGTCATTAGAGCAATGGTTAGTTTGAGAGACTAATCTAAATCATCATTTAAGTTGAGTTAATTCAACTATTAGATGTTAACTAGATAAAGGTTTATAACACCATATAAGTATACGAGTATATATATGAATCATATAAGCACATAAGTGACATCACATAAAGGTCTAATTACCTAAACACAAATTAAAGAGCCCAACTCCCATTACTAATAGACAACCATTAATCTCCAATCCTAAACCAAACACACCAATATAAATACTAGAACAAACCTAAAATATAAATATAATAAGACCAAGCTTTTACCTTGCAATTTTCTAGATGGATAGAACATATAGTTGGTGGGCTTTGATAAAACAAATCATTTGGACCAATCCAACATAATTAACAAGGCATTATTAGTCCAAAATAGATGGCCTTTCCCCCAATATCACCAAGGAAATTAGTTGCTAAATTCTTATCTCTAAACTTATCTCCAAATTGAATTTTGATTGGTGTCTCTCTGTTTCTAGATGGCTAATAGTTCTAAATCTGAAAATAGATAGGAAGAAAATCATAGAAAAAGGGAATTTGTTGGTGGGAAGAATGGCCGATGTCGTCGGCAAGTTCCGTGTAAGGGTAGTGGCCAGCAGTGCTTTGCACGAGGGGTAGCAATGGCGGAGCTTTAGGCGAGAGTAGGGGTGACGATGATGTTTGGGTCTGCGTGGTGCTAGCCTGTGAGATTGGGCGATAATGTTAGGATGGATAGACAACGATGCTAGGTGTGCAAAGAAGAGTGGGAAAAGGGAGAGAATTGCAATGCTAGTTACTCTTACTTCGAGCAACAATGTTTCCGGATGGCAGCTGCCCGCCAAGCAGAGACAACGGTATTCGCAGAGAGGGGTGTCGGGCAGTAACATTGTGAGCGCCGGGAAGATCAATCAAAGGGGATAGGGGAATACATGGAGAGAGAAAGAGGGAGAGATTTTACTGAGCTAAGCCAATTTACTTGCGCCTCTTGTGTAATAGAAAAAAAACATCACCCCATTAAAGAAAACTGCAAGGGAAGACTTGATCGAGGAAGTCATGTGTGACTTTAAAGAAAGTAAAGACCTTCCCTTTAAATGGAAAACATTACTTGCTTTCCTTCATCCTATGCTTCTACTAATTATTGCTTTTCCCTTCAAAGGCATGCCCTCTAATTATCAAGTATTTGTTGCTTCATCCTCCTTTGAACTAGCAAAGTTGTGCAAATGCCTCCTCTTGATTAACTCTCTAATCTGAAATCTTAAGTA
>NW_027432477.1:0-2156 GCF_044706935.1 Curcuma longa
GCTAGGGTTCGGCCCTCCTTTAAAGCTTCTCCGTTCCGATTCTTTCGCCGACGGAACCGGACGCGGCGGACGCAGTCCGCGCGGGCGGACGCGGCTCGCGGAAGAGGCGGCCGACGCGGTGGGGTGAGGGTAGGGTCGCGGAGGTATTAGTTATAAGGAGGAGTGCACAGTAATCTTACCCTATTAAATCTAAACCACCATCGCCTTTTTACCGGCTAAACCTAATTAAAACCTAATCCCTTATTGTAGCGAACCGGATTCAATTTTGGTTCGCTTGGTTCGGCCATCAAACGACCTCCGAATTGATCAAAATTGGTCTTGTCGGATTCGTCTTTGCAAGACGAATCTTTTTACCTATTTTTATTTTATCAAAACCTCTTCCAGTATGAACCAAACCAACTTGGTTCAGTTTGGTTCAATCTTGGTTCGTTTGGTTCACTAACCAAACGGTTTCTGATTTGACCTAAACCAATTTTGTTTAATTCGTCTTTACGAGATGAATCTTCTCATTCCCTTTAAAAACCCCCTTTATCACGAACTAAGTCAATATAAAATTTATCATATTCAAAACCTTAAGTGTGGAAAATACAGGTGTTACAATCTCCCATCCTTATAAAAGTTTCGTCCTCGAAACTTAGAACAACTCCTGGGTATTTTTAGCTCCTATCTTCTTCACGTTCCTGAGTTGTTTTTTCGAATTTTTGATTCCGTCAATAGCTACCTTAATTGGTTGATTGCATTAATAATTTCTTTAAAGTGAAATCTCATTTTAAATATTTGATTAATTCATCCATTTACAAACTTGAAGAATCATTTTCTTCCTTAAGTCAACTTACAAAGAACCTTACTCTATCTTTATCTTTGCAAGTTGAAGTTAACTCAGCTCTTCTCTTAGTCTTAACCTTATCTCGCTGAGATTGAGGTCATTATTCCGCTCAGTATTAGCACGTCTTCTAGCCATCTCTTTCTATTCATACATGACAAGTAATACCAAAGTAAACTTTTATTCAATTAATACTTCATTATCTTATATACGTATATATATGAACATGTCTAAGTCGAGAATTCTTCTTTTTCTATGCATAAGGGACGAATAAGGCCAAAGGTAAGGTTAATATTCTATCAAAACCTTGCATCTATTTAACATGTATAACTTAATAATCATTCTTAGGCTAATGATAAACATGCCTACTTAAAATCATTCGCTAGGCTAATCATAATAGCTAGGTTTGACTTAAGCATCATTTTTGAGGCTAATAATCATAAGCATGTCTAACCTAAAATCATACTAATCATAAAAGAAAGTAAAGCCTAAGTATACTTTCTTACTTGGAAAGCAGCAGGACTGATGCTGATGTGAGTGTGGCGGAAGGGCGGAACCTGCTCTGATACCATTTGTAACATCCCCCCTTCCTACATATAAGGGATGCTACTTACTTTAGCATTATTAAATTCTAAATAGAAATTTCCATAGATAAATTTTAAAAAGAAATATTCTTAAAATAACGGAAAGTTATTATTCTTAATGAAATAAAACAACTGTTCAACTCTTATGATGCGGAAGCGATTACTATAAAAGATATAATCAATACTAAGCATGGTTATTTATTTATTTATTCTAATCAGGGGTTCAGCTGCCACACACATCGAACACTGCTCCTACTGCCTCCCGTCGCTTAAAGCTTTTTCTTTACCTTATCTGCAGTATAAGGAATGCAACTATAAGCAAAGCTTAGTAACCATACCTAATCTCACAAAACAACGAAAATCATTGCATATCATTTCTAGTAATTAAACAGGAAATGACTTATAATTAAAAACATGTACTTAAGTAGAAACTACATCGGCATAGAGAATTGCAGTTGATGCACTTTCTTAACTAAACTTGCTTTAACTTGAAGGCTTTGAAATACTGACAAAAGCTTGCTTTACTTGTCTTGAATACTTATAACTTATACTTTAAAATAATAATCAACTTTTTCTTGGGGCCCAGGCATAGTACCAAAGCGCGCGCCCTAATAGAGACTGGGGTAGCGAGCCACCAATCCTAAGAGGGTAAAGACCTCGGTCTTACCAGGGCCAAGACCTCGGAATTGGTCACCTAGATTTATTTTACGACAACCTCGGAAGTCGGGTACTAGCCTTTTCAAAGTAAA
>NW_027432478.1:0-1300 GCF_044706935.1 Curcuma longa
TATATTCTTGAAGTTTGTGCCAATCCATGAAACTATGAAGAATTTTCATGAAATATAATTTTTCCCTGATAGATATCATCAAAACAAATGTGCTCGCAAAATTTCAGATTTTTCTGAATTTTATGGAATTTCTATGGTATTACTGAAATCCGACTGATAATACTGATAAGAACATATTCAGAATATCAGTCGACTGATAACTCCATCAGTCGACTGATCAGTCGACTCAGGACCAAAATGACTCGACCAATCTTTCTGTGAGTTTCAGAATTTAAGGGCAGTCGACTGCTACATGAGCAGTCGACTGATGCTAGTCGACTCATCTTCAGACTTCACTCGACCAATATTTCTGTAAGATTTGAAATTCGATGGCAGTCGACTGATAGACCATCAGTCGACTGATAACAGTCGACTGAACGTTCACAGCACTCGACCAATCTTTCTGTGATGTTCGAAATAAGAGAACAGTCGACTGTTTTTACATCAGTCGACTGACACCAGTCGACTCACTTATCATCAGTCGACTGATGAGCGAAAAACCTTATATACGCGCCCGACAGCAGGCGACTGAAAACCTAGTTTTCAGTCGCCGGCGCCGAGTTTTCTCCTTCTCCAGCCATCCTCCGGCCATTTCAAAGCCTCCAAAGCCTTCCTAAGCCTAAACCTAGGTCTCTACTCAACTTTCCTCACTTCTTTCAAGCCTAGGGTTTCCTCATTTCTCAATGGAGCAACCAAGAAGGTAAAATCCTTTTCCAACATTCATTTCCTCTAAAAATCCATGTTTTTACTCGTAAACTAACTTGGTTCTATCTTGTTTTTGTGTTTATTTCATTGCATTTCATTGCATGCATCATATACATATCATGTATTCTTGATTTGGTGCATATAGAGGTTATAAAGTTAAACATGCCGCATCTAAACGGCCTAGGCATGCGGGGCCTTCCCGTAGGGAACCCTCACCACCTCCTAGGGAACCCACACCTCCTCTTGAGCCCACAGTGCCACGATTCTATTCGGCCGGAGCCGAAAATCTTTTTCTACACTTGACTTCCAGATTATGGGGTGTCGTTATTTGAACACTGCCTATTTCACTGCAAGGACCCCACAACTCATGGATCTAATAGCTTTCTATAACCTAGGAATTCTCATGACCTGCACCCATGACATCAATATTGATCTGTGTAAACCCAGACATCCTTCAAGCCTTCCTACAATGTCGTCCATCTCAAAATCCTTTTGTTACTTTTCCTAATCCACATGGTATCATTTCTGGTTCTTTTCGTCATATCTCAGCTGATAC
>NW_027432479.1:0-4315 GCF_044706935.1 Curcuma longa
GTTTGTGGTTCGCAGCTAGGCGGCAGGGGCCGTTTTTATAGTCGTAAGTTGCTCGTGGTGGATTCTAAATTGATCATAAGTTGTTGCTACGAGAGTTGGAGATAAAAAATGAAAAATCAATTTGTCGGATTTCAAATCCATGAGATCAATGAGAAACAGGTGATGCGGCATATATATTCTGATTGCTTTTACGTAGTGTTTACAATCAAAAGATAGGCTGAGGTGGTGGATCAAAAGTCAATAGTCAATCGAGAATTGACCTTACCCTAAGGCTGATCTTTAGAGCCTTTCGATAACTTGGCCTCTCGACCACTTGATCACTCGGTCAGTTGGCTTTTTGACCTCTCGACCACTCGGCCACTTGATCGCTTAGCCACTCATCCTCTCACTATCCAGCATTAGACATTACCATTTTACCTAAGTCGAAGGTTATACAGATTTCTGAAATATGTAATAGTCAGAAGATATATAAAAGAGATGCAATTATAAAGCTGTCAGACCTAAACTCTCTGAACGCTCTCATATCTACGCATAATATCAAAAGGAAACAGGAATATTCCTTTGAATTGTGGATGATAATGCATGTATAAAATGTAAAAAAAAGAATTTGTTAATTTATTACAAATGAAAGAATCAATTAATTTTTGGTGCCTCAACTTTGTTTTGATAAGATTCACTCGATTCAAAGCTTTGGTTGCTGCAAGCACTTGAGCACGACATTGGCAGTCCTCGACACCAAATCCGGCCAATCCCCTTTCTTGGAGTCGAAGGCCAAGCCGACGGTGAGCTTGGCCTCGCGGATGGCCTTGGCGTAGCGGGCGAGCTCCTCCGGAGATTCCGCGGCTGCCGAGACCGCGGAGCCTACTGCGAGCTCCGACGGCTTGACGTCGCAGAAAATGGGGATGAGCTTCTTGCCTGCCTCCACC
This sequence comes from Curcuma longa, assembly GCF_044706935.1. Classification (NCBI taxonomy): domain Eukaryota; kingdom Viridiplantae; phylum Streptophyta; class Magnoliopsida; order Zingiberales; family Zingiberaceae; genus Curcuma; species Curcuma longa. Next base: position 927 of record NW_027432479.1, read on the forward strand.
ATCATGGCGAGCTCGTGGAGGCAGAAAATAGAGTCGCAGTATCGCGGGGAGAAGATGGCGACGCCGACGCGGCTCTGCCGGATTCCGGCGTCGACGCACTCGTAGATCTTGTCGCCGGGCTCCATCGACTGGGAGTCGAGGAAGGGCCGGACGCCCATCTGGACCAGCCTATCGTAGAGCAGCCCCGCCACGGTGCTCTTCGTGTCCACTCCCCTATGGCTCAGGAACACGTCGACGGTGGAGGCGGCGGCTTTCCGCGTCCTCGTCGCCGCCGCCGCCGCCGCCATTCCTTGGTAATCGGCGAGAACCCTGGAGACGGATGCGCGGCGGGGAACGACGACGCGGCGCATGGCGGAGGCGGACATGGCGAAGGCGGACATGGATCCAAGAATCCGAACGATGGATGCTGCTACGTACAAAAATGAATTAATTAAACGTGGTTGATCGTATAGATTCTCCTGATGAATCACGGCGAATTCATAAGGTGATGGTTATTGGAATATATACAGAGAGAGATCAATATGGCTGCTAGTTTGAAATAGATAACAGTCAAGGTTTGATTTGGAGACCTTTTCAAGCATGTGTAGAATATTATAATATTCAATTTTAAGAAGGATGACCATGAAAATTATCATTGAAACCCAGACTGAAAAGTAGAATCTTATAATATTCAATTTTAAGAGGGATGACCATGAAAATTATCATTGAAACCCAGACCGAACGCCGAGTCCCTCAATCTGTGTGTCTAACTCGATCGAATGGTTCAATGTTTCGGATCAAACAGAAGCACCCCTTGATTGAAGGCCTGTTAACCCGGATCCGAACCCAACATCAAGGTATAGGATTTCGAGGGTGTCGTTAGTGTGGGATCCACAAGGCCCGTTGGTGGGGCCCGGAAATGCACCCAAGTGTTAAGAAACGATGCGCCATGAACTTGGACACGCAGGGGCGCGACAGTTATAACAGTTGTTACAGGGCGATTACAATGTATAATAGTAGTAAGTACGAGACACGTACGTATGTTGTACGGATTATTAAGTCAAGGAATATCTTGATGTGAAGTTTTAATTTGTCAACGTGTCGTCGTCGGACATGTCAACGCCAGCTTGAAGTTTGACCTACAGCTGCATGCATATTTGACTTGTAATTTTCGTCTCCCAGGGGCACGCATAGAAACTTGTCAACCAAGATTTGGACTCGTGGCACGACAAAATCAGAGGCTTTCAGAACGTTTTATACGTGGTGTCATTAGGCGTGCATGAAGAGGCAAATTAACTTGGAGAGATTTCAATTAACGTTTTAGACACGCACGCATAGAAACTTGTCAACCAAGATCATGCTTGAGCTTGCGGCTACATTTCGTCGCAAAGTGGCTAGAGCTCACAGCCACACCGCTAGCTCGAGGTTTGTGGTTCGCAGCTAGGCTGCAGGCGCCGTTTTATAGTCGTAAGTTGCTCCTGGTGGATTCTCTTCTGGATTCTGAATTCATAAATTGTTGCTACGAGAGTTGGAGACAAAGAATGAAGAATCAATTTGTCAGATTTCAAATCCATGAGATTGATTCGGTTTTAATTTTAAAATTTTTTATTTGATTAAATTGAATTAATTAAAATACAAATATAATTTATAAAATTTTAAATTTGTAAATTTATAAATCTCTAATTAATTGGTAAAATTTTTATAATATTTAAAAATTTTAATTATTTTCGATTAATTTAATTTTTGACTGAATTAATTAATTTTTATTATTTCAGTTTATTCATTTTTTTTTTGAAAATTTAGTCGGTTTGGTTAGTTTAAAAAATTTAATTCGATTTTGATTAATTCAGTTCGATTCAATTTAATTTTAACCAAATACTCAGACCTACTTACAAGATGTTTACAGTTAAAAGATAATAAGCTCAGTCACTCAGTCTTTTAGCTCGGCCACTCGGTCTTTCAGCTACTCGACTTCTTGACCTCTCGATCATTCGGTCTTTTGACCATTCGGCCACTGGATCACTTAGCCTCTCGATCACTTGACCTCTCACTATCTCGGCATTGGACATCATCTTTTTGCCTAAGTTTGAGGCTACATGGACTCCTAAAATATGTAACAGTCAGAAGGTATAAAAGGTATGCAGTTAAGGGTAGAGCCAGATACAAATGTACCTAGGCTTCAGCCGGATCCATTTCAAATTTTATTATAATTCTAAAGAAAGATTATTTTGATTTTGATGGATAAATAAAATTATTACAGTATTAGTTAAGGATTAATCTTTATTGTGCGTTGTTGAAAAAAATTTAGCCCAAGTTGATTGTAAATCTTAGTGCCATCATTGTATGCGGTTACGAAGTTGTCAATCTTCCCCAGATGCTCTCATATCTATGCATAATATCAAAAGGAAACAAGAATATTCAGTGATAGTCGCATAATTAACAGCTTAATAAAAATTTGTCAGGTGGCATGCCACTATTCTTCCAAAATTTGAGCTTGTTATAGGCAATTGATCTCTGTTTCAACAACTTGGAGGGTCCATTTTTAACTGGCGGGAACAATGAACTCTGCGGGGGCATTCAAGAACTCCACTTGCCTGCATGCCCCATGCAGCATCTTGAAGGTAAAAAGTCCAAATTGGTTCCGCTTCTGATCGCTGGTTCCAGTCTCTATTTCTTGTTGGTGTTGATCGGCGTCTTTGTTCTTACTTACCGGAGGCAGAACAAAAAAATGCAATCGACACCATTGTCTTCTCGCTTGGATACCCAGCACCCAATGAGATCGTATGCTGAGTTGTCGAGATCTACAGCAGGATTCGACGCCGCCAATCTAATCGGCAGAGGAAGCTACGGCTCGGTGTACAAATCGAGCCTGGATCGCGAGAACAGAACTGTTGCCGTGAAGGTGTTCGACCTCCGAAAATGGGGATCCTCCCAGAGTTTTACTGCGGAATGCGAGGCTTAACGGAGGCTATTGCTAGGATTTTCCAATGCGTACAATAAGGAAGGCGCACAAAAGAATAAGATGTGAAAGGGCACTTCAACAATTTTTTGTTTTTGAGATATTCAACAATCTATATGTTTTTCTGTGGCTTCCTCAATACTCGGTCAACGATAAGACTAAGTCATTAGATTGACTCAGTCAAAGCTCAAATTAGGTCAGCTAATTAACTCCAACCGAGTTCAAGTTGAATCAGTCTGAATCACATCCAAGTTAATGGTGGTTACTCAAGCACTAATTACATAGAGTTGTCTGAAACAAAATAAGACCTCGTGACCTTCATATCGCCGATGGATAAACATAGAATTGAGCAAAGGAGAAGCCAAGCAGCATCGAGAAACATGGATCAGGTGATTGCTATAAGGGATTGTTCATTCATGTTTCATGAGGCATGCCCTTTTGGAAGACAAGA
>NW_027432480.1:0-5837 GCF_044706935.1 Curcuma longa
GACTGAGGAAGACTATTCGACAACACCGGCAAGGCGGCGTTTTAACAAACGGGGCACTTATTTTTTTATCAAAGAATGCACCAATTCTCTAAAATATCCTTCTCGTCTTTTAATTTTAAATTAAAATAAAAAAGATATTATTATTATTTAATTCGAAACATACAAAATCAAATCAAATTAAGAATAAAAAATAAAAACCAAACTATTTTTTATTTCTTTTTTCTCTTCTAATTAGATATTAAAAAAGTAATTTTTATTTCTATTAATGTTTTTTAATTTTTATTAAAATTTTAAATTTTATATATATATATATATATATATATATATATATGAATAAATTTAGAAGATAGTTTAATGATATAAAATTTTTAAAAATTTTGAGTTTTTTAGAGTTGATTTTATATGAAACTCTTTACTGAAATAATTAAATTTTATTTTTTCTGGATTTTTGTGATTTGTTCGATTGAAATAAAAATAAAAAAATTTATTTAGGATTTAAATGGATTTAAAAATATATTTTAAGAATTAAGTGTGCCTTTTTGATAAAAATAAAAGTATAATGTATTTTTTTGGAAAATTTAGAAGACTGAGTCCATCTTTTTGACGAGGAAAGACGAACTAAAGCTTTAAAGCTTTGTGAATGCCCCTCAGCATTCATTGGGATACTTTGCTTTTGACGAGGAAAGACGAACTAAAGAATATCAAAAGGCATTCGGATGCATGATCATTATTCGATCCTCTGTTGAGCATGATTAAACATAGAATTTAAGAAAAATTATATTGGACGGTCTCTATTGAGTATAAAAAAATAAAAATTTACTCTCGTAATTAGATTATCATTTTAGCGTTGAAATGATTTTCTAAGGAAGATAAAGACGATAGAGATTGATTGTTATCAAATTAGAAAGAGAATCATCCACCTCTAAAATTTATCAGTCAAAACTTGAATATTTGAAGACAACTAAAGCATTGTGAAAGCCTGAGCATTACATAGGCTACTTTGGATAGAAAGTCAACAATCATGACCCTCATCAAAATCTTTTTTTTTAATTCAGTTATCTATTTTTTTAAGCTAGTTAAAAATTTTCATTTTATTAGAAAACCCATTCCAATGATCTCATAAAATAGGCTCCATGACCATTTATGAAAAAGTAAACTGATCTATTAAAAAAAAATCATATTTCTTCTGCAAAAGGTGAAATCTGTCATCCCAACGGCCTCACACGATCGGTTCCACGACCATTTGTGAGGAGGTAAATCGAGAAACTGCAGTTGGTCACGACGCAGGAGGGTATTGCCTGACTTCGCCAGGATTCGAACCCTTAAAAAAATCATATTTCAATATATCATAGTTGGAACTTAAATCATAAATATTTAAGAACTACTGAAATATCATTACGGTGGGATGATTCAACACAAGATAGCCATTGTATTTTCTTTGGAAAAGGCATTCTCACTGGAGGTTGGACAATTATTTTAAAGGATTGATTTAAGCTTGGAATTTAAATATGGCTCACACAACAGTTAAATTCATGAGCCTGAACACAAAAGCATTAATTAATCGAGTAATGAGTGGGAAATTAATTTATAAGAATTGATTGAAAAAGAAAAGAAAATAATCAATTAATTATTTAAAATTAATTAATTAAATAAGACTATTATTTTAGAGCTGAAGGGTGTGTCTAAGAGTTGTTCCAATTGCTAACAATATTAAGTCAATGATGGACTAAATTGAATCAGCAACACCTGTTGCATAAAGAAGACTATTATTTTAGTAATGATAGTTATGAGGATCCTTCATCACATAAGTTTGTTTTAAATGGACTTAGCAAAGCCATATTTAATAAAAGAACAAATTTAATGAACATTTCAGAATCCAAATTAATAAGAATGAACCAGTCAAAACTCGCACTGTATCATTAATAGCAGTCAATATTTAATCGATAACAGCTCAAGCATTCTAACAACTGATCAACAATCTTACTAATAAAAAACTCCAATATAAAAAAGAAAATTATTAACCACAGCAAACTGTAATATTTTTAAAAACTATTTTTTCCCTCAGTTCAGTCGATCACATATTAATGCTATTTATCAACAATTGTTAATCTTCCTTAATCTCATATCAGACTGTTGGTAAAGAATGATCTCAATAAACTTGTTATCAGATAATTTATAGCGGAACAATAATAATTCTTTTTCCCATTTTGTGTAATCAAATAGGTAATGCAAATTCAATACAGCAACATAATCATCATTACCATCACTATGATGAATATAAAAGAATAACTAGGAACAAGAAGAATATCACAAAATTGTAAAACTACTAGATTTCTCCAGTTCGTTTTCCTGAAATCGGACAGACTTACAGGTGCCAAAATCCAATCTCCATTGTTCAGAATGATGCCCAAGATTTACGAACACGTTGTCAAAATTTAACGATGATCCAATGGTTGAAACTCTGGCAAACTGAGTTTTTTCGAAACTGCGCTAAAGAAATCTGCAAACCTTTCTCTCCTTTTTTTTTTGTTTCTCTCGTTGCCTCATGCGGCGGCTGCCTTCCACAATAAAAACAAATCAAAGTGGGCTTAGGGTAAAAGCCCAAATGTGATTCATGTGGAGGGATCACAACAAATCTCCCCCTCCCGATCACATGGAGGAAGGTTCCCCCATACCTGCAATATCTCGGCACACTACAAGATTTTCTTTTGGCAATGCCTTAATCGTCATATCAGAACCATTTTCATCTGTATGAATTTTCTCAAGCTGTAACATCTTTGATTCTAACATATCACGAATCCAATGATACCTCACATCGATATGCTTCGAACGTGAGTGGAATGTGGAATTCTTGCTGAGATGAATTGCACTTTGGCTGTCACAGTACAAAACATACTTTCCTTGCTCGTGGCCTAACTCTTGTAGGAATTTCTGCATCCACAACACTTCCTTGTAAGCTTCTGTAACTGCTATATTCTCAGCCTCTGTAGTTGACAAGGCAACACACTTCTGCAGTTTTGATTGCCATGAAACTGCTCCCCCTGCGAAAGTAATTAAATAACCAGACAAAGATTTTCTTGAATTAATATCACATGCCATATCTGCATCTGTATAACCCTCCAACACGGGTTTATCATTCCCAAAGTATATACATACTTTAGAAGTACCTCTGAGATACCTAAGAATCCATTTTAATGCTGCCCAGTGCTCTTTTCCTGGATTTGAAAGAAACCGACTAACAATATCAACGACATGAGCAATATCTGGCCTTGTACACACCATGACATACATCAAGCTCCCTACTGCTGATGCATAAGGGACATTCTTCATTTCTTATTTTTCTTGCTCACTTATAGGACATTCCTTTGAAGAAAGCTTAAACTGACCTGTAAGTGGAGAAACAACAGGTTTTGCATTCCTCATATTAAATCTCTCAAGAACTTTCTCAATATATCCCTCTTGAGATAACCAAAGTTTTTTCTTCTTCCTGTCACGAATGACTTTTATGCCGAGGATTTTTTTAGCAGCACCTAAATCCTTCATGGCAAAAGATTTGTTGAGTTCTCCTTTAAGCTTTTTAATCTTGACAGTATTGTGACCAATAATCAATATGTCATCAACATATAACAGGAGAATTATAAAGTCACTTTCAGAAAATTTCTTCACAAATATACAATGATCACAAGTAGTCTTACAATACTCATTTGCTTCCATGAAAGTATCAAATTTCTTGTACCACTGTCTTGGCGCTTGTTTAAGCCCGTATAAACTTTTTCTCAACCTGCAAACAAGATTTTCCTTACCTTTAACTTTAAAGCATTGAGGCTGCTCCATATAAATCTCCTCCTCCAAGTCACCATGGAGAAATGCAGTCTTCACATCAAGCTGCTCAATCTCCATATCCAGACTAGCTGCTAATCCCAAAACAACTCGGATAGAGCTCATCTTCACAACAGGTGAGAAAATCTCATCAAAGTCAATTTCCTTTATTTGACCAAATCCCTTCACAACTAATCTTGCCTTGTACCTTGGTTGCAAAATATTCTCTTCAGCCTTCAATCTGAACACCCATTTGTTCTTCAATGCTCTCTTGCCCTTCGGCAACTCCATTAAGTCATAGGTATGATTGTCATGCAAGGAATCTATCTCATCTTGCATAGCAGCTAACCACTCACTTTTCTTTTCATGAGACAAAACCTCCTCATAAGTCTCTGGTTCTTCCCCATCAGTCAGCATCACATAATCGTTGATGGAGTATCTTGTAGAATGTTGTCTCTCTCTTGTGCTTCTTCTTATAATCTGATGACCAACTGACATTTCATTTGGGTTCTCTTGAACTGACTCACCATCAGTTAAAGTCGGATCATCAATGGGTACATGATTATTATTACCAACAGAAATCGTAGGTGGACGCACCATACCTGTATCAACTCCTTCGTAGGTGGACACACCATACCTGTATCAACTCCTTCACAGTTAGACTTTGACTCTTCTGACTTCTCAAAATCTGCTATGGTCTGATCTTTAAAGAAAATAGCATCTCTGCTTCTAATAACCTTTTTGTTGGCTGGATCCCAAAATCTATACCCAAAATCATCATGGCCATATCCGATGAAAATGCATTGTCTCGTCTTACGTCAAGTTTAGATCTCTCATCACTAGGAATATGCACAAATGCCCTGCAACCAAAAACTCTCAGATAATTGTATGAGACATCTTTTCCTGATCAAACCCTCAACGGTACATCATGGTCTAGTGGAACTGATGGAGAAAGATTAATCACATCAACTGCTAATCTCATTGCCTCCCCCCAAAAGGACTTTGGCAATTTTGCATAAGAGAGCATACAACGAACCCTATCATTAATTGTGCGGTTCATTCTCTCTGCAACTCCATTATGCTGAGGTGTTTTTGGTTCTGTCTTCTTTAACTTGATTCCTTGGATTCTGCAATATTCTTCAAATGACCACGATATTCACCACCATTGTCTGAACGAATGCATTTCAGCTTCTTACCAGTTTCTCTCTCAACTGATGCATGAAAACACTTAAATTTTTCAAGAGCCTCATCTTTAGTCTTTAAAGCATAAGCCCAAACCTTCCTAGAATGATCATCAATGAAGGTAATATAATAACGAGCATCACCAAGACTCAAAGCATCCATAGAACATATATCAGTATGCATTAAATACAACAAATCTGTCTTTCTAGATGGAGAAAATGTCTTAAAAGAAACTCTATATTGTTTACCAGTAATGCAATGTGTACATACCTTCAAATTTGTGTTCTTCAAGCCAGGAATATTCTGTTTCTTGGAGAGCATCTGCATACCTTTCTCACTCATGTGTCCAAGTCGCAAATGTCATAGCTGGGCAGACAAATCATCAACTACATTCACTTCTCCCTCATAAGATTTAGCCTCTGTAACATATAAAGAACTATACTTTTTCCTTTGGCAACTATTAAAGTTCCTTTAGTGAGTTTCTATTTACCTTCACCAAAGAAACTATGGTACCCCATATCATCTAATATACCAGTGGAGATCAAATTCAAGCGAATTTCAGGAACATGTCTCACATTCTTCAGATGCAACTTGCACCCAGTATTTGTATTCATGTAGACATCACCAATGCCCATAATCTTGCATTCTGCATTGTTCCCCTTCTTCACATTACCAAATTCACCATTTGTGTAACTATAAAACACATCACGACGAGAAGTGGCATGATATGTTGCACCAGAATCAACTACCCAATGAGAATCATGACATGTGAGATTAATGTTATTAATATCGCAAATAATAGTCACATCACCATCTGTAGCAACTGTTGTACTAAC
>NW_027432481.1:0-2401 GCF_044706935.1 Curcuma longa
TTGCTGCTTATGAGAAAGTTATGCATTTTATTCATCTGGAGCATAATCCGCCATTCCAACGGTCTTACACGGTCGATCCTATGACTATTTATGAAAATATAAATTAAGAAACTAAAGTTAGCCACTATGGAGGAGGGCATTATCTCGACTTTATCGAGATTAAACTTTTATCCACTTTAACAAATCTATTCCACATTAATCAACTCAATAATATCCCGAGGACTGTATTTTCTTTATCGATCATTCACAAAAGAGGTGAGATCTAATCAGGTTTATAAGGATGTTTTACCTAACCAATTGATCTTCATAATAATCTATTAGTTTAAGGATGTTTTACCTAACCAATTTTATAAGGATGATTTGATCGAAGTTTATTAGTTTAATCAACGATACTAATTGAAGCATTGCAAGACCATCGTCAGTTTTATAATTATAGATCTTAATTGTATAATATAATATATATATATATATATATATATATATATAATAGTAATGATATAAATTCATTAAATATATTTTAATTCTAGTTTTTAATTTTCAAAGTAATAAGATGTATGGTATAATTTAATTTGAAAAACAATATAACAAAAATATAATCTTTTAATTCAATAATTTATTTATTCTCAAGTATAAATAAATAAATATTTAATGTTCTAATTCTAGAAAATATTGTCAGAATTAAAAACATGAATTTAATTGTTTTTAAATATAAAAAATAAATTTATAAAATAGATTTAGAATTTAAAGTAAATGCTAAAGTTTAGTCACATGCCATTGTATTCATATTTATTTCTTTTTCAAAATAATCTCAAACTAAACTGTTACTGCCATTTTAATCGATCGATTTACCCTTGTTCATCATAAAAACAAAATTAAAATTAATCATATATTTAAAAAGTTCTGGATCTAACTTATTTATTGATACCACTTTTACAAAAAAAAAAAAATCATAACTTTAAATGATTTCATCAACTCTCTTCTCTGGTCAAAGCTGCGCTCTTGTCATCGAAAATTATAATTTAAAAAAAATTAAATTAAATTTCAGTACCTAAAATATGAAGAGGTGATGTGTAGTGGTGGAACATCAACCCACTTTTTGATTATTGATTTAATTTTTTAATATTTAAGATCAAAATTTTAAAGTTTTGATTTATTAATTGAGTTGTATTGTATTATTGAATAAGTGTTGAAGAAAATAGTTTGGAAGATCAATGGGTCATTATTTCAACTAGAAAATTTTTTCAAATTTAAGTTTATCTTCGATTTCTTAAATTTGAAATTTAAATTTTGGATTGTGAAAACTGACTTATACTGATGCTTGAAATTTTTAAATTTTTTATAATTATATTTTTTAAAATCTTTTTGAATTTTTAAAGTCGGATAATTCAATTTTAAAAGTGTTTATGTATTATAATCATGAAATATAATTTTTAAAAGTTATTGTGTAGTTATGAAGTAAAATATAAAGTTTGAAACTTTTAAGAAATTTCGTTTGGATTCAAGCTTCCTGATTGAAAGTCTTGTGTACCCCATTGCCTAAAGATATGGACCAAGTCAATCAAGTCCAATCGGATCCGTTCGATAAGGAAGAGGATTGAAGAAAGTTGTTTGGCACATACTAGGGAACAAGTATAATGCCCGACATTCAAGAATTCGACTTGGAATCGAGTGGTGTTCAGCATCGGAGATTTGGGTTAAGAAGGAGGGATGCGAAAGGTTTAACCCTACAATATATTACTCTAGGAAGAAGTGACTAACAACGAAGATAATTAGTAATGATGAGTATTAACGGTTACGAAAGGAGGTGATCGTGGAGGTCGTCCCAGACGAAAGGGTAATAATGATGGTAGATTAGAGGCGTAGTCAAACCGAGCCAAGTCGAACAAGAGGCTCGAGCTCGCGTTCGGTTCGTTTTCCCTTTATTTTTGGATCGAGTTCGATTCAAACTTTAATTCTTATGTTCGAGTTCAGTTCATAATGAAATTAAATAGTTAGCAAACAGTTCGGGCTCGATTCAAAAATGATTCATTTTAAAGTTAAACGAATTTAGTTCAAGCTCGGTTCGAAAATAGCTCGTTTAAAAATTAAACGAACTTAGTATATATATATACACGTTTGCGAATCTCTTAATGAACACGTTTGTGATCCTTTAAATGAACATGTTCGCAAGTTCACGAATCAAATATTATTAAGTTTGAAATTAGACTCGAACTTTGCTCGTTAACTTAATCGAATGAACTCACGAGCAATTTGATACTGCAGAACGAGAATGTTAATATCATAATGAATGTCGAAGGCTATAGAAGGGAATGTCTAATCGAAGGATGTGATCTTGCCTATTTGACTATTTGTTCTTAAGTAGGTGCGTGCATTCTATCCGATACGCCGAGTTCCTCATATT
>NW_027432482.1:0-5632 GCF_044706935.1 Curcuma longa
AGATTCAGAAGAGGAGCTAAAGGAGGCCTTCAGAGTTTTTGACAAGGACCAGAATGGCTTCATCTCTGCAGCTGAACTTCGCCATGTCATGACCAACCTCGGAGAGAAACTGACGGATGATGAAGTTGATGAGATGATTCGTGAGGCTGATGTTGACGGTGATGGTCAGATCAACTACGAGGAATTTGTCAAAGTCATGATGGCCAAGTGAGGATGAGCTTGTTATATGATGCTCCAATTCCTTTGCTGCTAGTCGTCGCAATAGTTTTGTCAAGCCAAGTATGGATGGATTTATTTTGCTTTTCTCTTAGGTGGTGGTTGTATCGAACTATGTATCTTTCTGTGTTTTTTGCTTGATTATGTCGAACAAACCAGTCTATCCTATGGATTTGTGTTTCTCCTATCTATATAATTCCTTTCATGGCACCCTAAATGATATCTGATCATCCTTGGAATTCCTTCCATTGTATCGTGTGGCTTTTATCAAGCATACCATCCTTATCTTCCCTGCTACTAAGTTCAAATCGTTTGCCAATAAAATAAGTTGAGTGATAGCTTGCAAGCTTACACAAGTATTTTTTATAAAAATATTGAAAATATTTCAACAGTCAAAAAAACAATATAAGAATATTATTGAAATATTCTTTATAATGTAATTATAGAGTTATTGAAAATTTGTTTATATCTTTACTTTTAATTTTGACCAATGAAATTATTGAAATATGTTTAAAGATTTTAGAAAGTGTTTGTACTAGCATATGAATATAATTTTTTAGAATGTTTACATTGACATTTAGTCTTTGGTAAATTATAAAACACAAAAGTTGATTATTACTTGCTAAAGTTCCTATTTTTTATTTTTTTAAAAAATAACCTTAGTTAAATATAAATTAAATTAAACATCAAAATATATTACATTATTATATTAAATGTAAAAATATTTTGAAAATTTTATCAGAACTAAATAAGATATATCAACATTCTTATATTCTAAATATTTTATTTTCCTTATTAATAAAAATCTTAGCAATACAGCTGTCCAATTATATATTATGTTATACTAGTTGGTAAATATCACGTCCGTTGGGATTTGGGAAATCATGTGGGCCGGACAAAATTAGCCGCTTCCGCATCCACAATGTTATCAGATATTTTATCTAAATATTTATGATACTCATATTCATATAATCAATTAAATATTTCAACTTTCACAATATAATATATCACAAATTAAATATTTATAAATCTCACCTATCAAATATCATAAATCCTAATCTACTATCTTATTTTTATTTAATTTTAATTATTATATTATTTTTATAATAAAATAATTAAGAATCATCGGACAAAACTTGTTGTCCGGTGATTTTTATGAAAAATAGAATATTCCCAAATTATCCCTTACAATAGGATGTATTTGAAGAAATACCCCCATCCATCAAATATCCTCTGGAGATGCCCTTAGGACTTACTTCGTATTGAGTCTTCCCTTGCACGCTACTCGATTCTTGCTTTCTTCCCCTGTCCAGCTTCGCCAAATCAGACGGAACGCTCGAGATCATTCGATGGCTAGCGACCTCTTCTCCCTCATCGCATCAGCGGCGAGCAAGCTGCATTCCCTCGTTAGTTCATCAATCATCAGCTCAGAAGATGTCATCCAAAATCTGCAAGATATCAAAGAATTGGTGTACGAAGCGAAGGAGCAGAAGCGGAAGATGGGAGATCAATCCATCAACCAGTGGTTGAAGCAGCTCAAAGCTGTGGCTGTTGATGCTGAGGATCTTGTGGAAGAGCGTCTGTACGACATGACGCGATTCCAAGTAGAGGATCATCTGAGAAACCCTAGATCTATTCATCCTAAGGATGGGGAGCAGGTGATTTCCATAAGCTCTGTCTGTTCACGTATCATCAGATTCGACATCCCTATTGACCTTCTCGAAAGGATCGAAAATATGAGATACTTATTTGGTGAGATCTCAAATGGCCGGAAACCCCAGCAAGTCGGGCAGCCCGGAAAAAAAAGCTTAGATCTCACAAACCTCAATGTCTCTCTCCATAAATTCCTGACAAGAGGAAAGCAGCTGTTTCCGGGAACCTCATCTCGATCCTGCGGGTTTTTTGTAACTGAAAAAAATTTCCGAGAGTTCGTAATCCTAATGACGGGAATGGAGTCCTCTGATTCGTCAGTGCTGAGGGCGAGATCTCAAGTCATCTCACCAGAATCTTCAGATCCAATAAGCAGTGTTACGGAAACTGCAGTATCACAGGACACCGAAGCTCTTTGTCTCATAGATGATGATTACAAGAACTGCTTTATTGGCGACAGTGAGGACTCATCACTAACCAACAAGATATTTGGAAGGGATCAGGACAAAGAGAACATCATCCAGTGGTTACTCTTTGATGCAAGTTCCAACTGTTTTGCATTTACAGATGGACGCAGGAGAAGTAAGTTCTCCATGATCTCAATAGTTGGAACGGCAGGTATTGGGAAGACAACACTAGCTAAGTTGGTATATAATGATCCCGTGGTGTGTGAACATTTCAGCGCAAGAGGATGGATTCATGTCGGCGATGATTCCAGTGTCACAAGATTATCTAAGGCTATCTTGAGCTCCATAACTGGAAAATCATGTGATGAAAAAGAACCAAATGATCTTCAAACAATTGTGCAGAGACAACTGGCTGGCAAAAGACTTCTGCTTGTGCTGGATGATATTGAAGACCTAAATCCAAGTCTGTGGGAAACTTTGCAGGCTATCTTATGTGGTGTTAGAATGGTTAAGTTTATCGTCACTTCACTGAGTGAAACGGATGAAAACATGTGGAAGCTTAGCAAAATTTATCATTTGGATGTCTTGCCACTAGACTTATCTTGGGATCTGTTCCATGAGTGTGCATTTCTTAGTGCTCGTTCATTTTACAGAGGTGGCAATCCCCAAAAAGCTGAAATAGTTGAAATTGGAAAGAAGATTATTCAAAAGTGCAAGGGATTGCCTTTGGCTTTGAAAACTCTTGGCAGCACTCTCAGCTATCAAACTAATAAGCAGACATGGGTAGATGCCTTGGAGAGTACATTATGGGACTCAACTGAAAATGTAATATTGCCAGCTCTTGAATTAAGTTACTATCTTTTGCCCAAGTATCTGAAACCATGTTTCCTGTTCTGTTCAATGTTCCCCAGAGGCTACAAGTTTGAAAAATATGAGTTAGTGAGATTATGGATGGCACAACAGTATATTGCATCTGAGGGCAGTAACAGAGTTGAAGATATTGCATGCCGCTACTTTGACGAGTTACATAGGATGTCATTCTTTGAGAAATCCTGGGATGGAACATTCATTATGCATGATTTGATATACAATCTTTCAGAGTTGATGTCAGAAGGAGAATGTGTTCCTATTCAGGGAGACATGGACACTATTTCTGATCAAGTTTGTCATTTATATGTGTTGAGCTGTAAGAGAACACATAAATCCTCCTATCTTGAAGTAAAAAAGAACTTGCGGACTTTCTTTTGCCAAAGTTTAGATGGTACACTGCCCCAATTTCTGTCAATTCCATCAGACATGACAATGTCATACTTGAGGGCCTTGGTGTTGAAAATCCATGGTTACTCTGGAGACTTCACAACAAATCAGGAGGCAACCTTGAAACAAGTCGAAACATCATCAATTATGTATTCAAAGTTCATTCACCTGCGCCACCTTCAAATTTGTGATAAGTCCATTGTAATCCTGCCTACATCTGTGTGCCAACTTTATAACCTCCAAACACTGATTTTGAATAAATGCTTTATGTTAAGAGAGTTGCCAAATGAATTAGGCAATCTCTTGAATCTGCAATGTCTAGCAATTTCTGAATCTAGCATCGAAAGGTTGCCTAAGTCTGTTTCTCAGCTGTTCAATTTAGAATCCTTGATATTGGATTATTGCAGAAACTTCACCAGCCTTCCCTTCAGAATTCAAAATCTCACCAATCTTCATTATGTTGGGCTTTCTGGAACAAGTGTCAAGGGTCTGCATGAATCTATTTCTGACCTACAGAAACTGTCAACCTTGAAGTTAAATGATTGCAAAATGCTTGTGGAGTTACCAAACACTATTAAGCATCTTACCAACCTCCAGTCCATTCAAGTTACTTATGCAAAAATCCAAAGACTCCCTGAATCAGTTTGTCACTTGTCCAAGCTTCTAAGATTAGATGTTTCCCACAGTATGGTTGTAGAATTACCAAGTGGCATAGGTGAACTTCTTGAGTTACGTTATCTTGGAGTATCCCATACAAACATCTGTGGTCTTCCTGAATCGTTGTGTCAACTATCAAGTCTGCATACTCTGAAGTTGAATGGTTGCAGAAATCTCTCTAACTTACCTAGTGGAATTGGAGCACTGAATAACCTCCATCACCTTATACTCTCTGGAACACATATCGAAGAATTACCTCTATCGCTTTGTCAATTATGGAATTTGCAAACCCTAGAGTTAGATGGATGTACAAGATTTTTCAGAATACCCAGTCATATTGGAGATCTTACTAACCTGTGCCGCATTAAACTCTCAGACACTGCAGTAACAGAATTGCCTTCATCCTTATGTCAGCTGCCTAACCTGCAAATGCTGGACTTGAATGGTTGCCACAAGCTTTCTCGGTTACCCAGTGGCATTGGGAACCTTTCAAATCTCAATCAACTTGAAATTACAGAGACACGTATTCGGGAGTTACCTGAATCACTATGTCAGCTTTCTCAGCTAAGAAAACTGAATCTGAATGGTAATAGCAATCTTCAAGAGTTACCCAGCGGTTTTGAAAACCTTGTGAACCTTCGCCAACTTGAACTGTCTGAAGTCGGAATAGCGGTGCTTCCCAGGAGCATTGCTCACTTGTCAAAATTGAATAAGCTGAGCTTTGAATATCAGCAGCCACCTATTGATAGTTACCTGTGAGCATAAGCAGTCGGACCATACTTTTAGCAAATTGTAATTGTATCGTTTGCTTACTTCCCCCAAGTTCATAGCATATTGCCTCCACCACTGCCATTGCCTCCTCCCCAGGCTCTTCCGTGTTGGTCACCCCGTATTCCTTCCAAAGACTCATTTGAGCCAGCTACACCTTAAGTAGAGTGTTCGTTATTTTCACATATAAAGTGGCTCCTTGAGGTGAGTGTTTGTTGAAGAACTTTTAGTACTCATGCTTTCCTAAGAGTGTTGCTTTTAGTTTAATTCTGTGATTGTTTGTTGAAGAACTTTTAGTACTCATGCTTTCCTAAAGAGTGTTGCTTTTAGTTTAATTATGTGATTGTTTGTTGAAGAACTTTTAGTACTCATGCTTTCCTAAAGAGTGTTGCCTTTAGTTTAATTCTGTGATTGTTTGTTGAAGAACTTTTAGTACTCATGCTTTCCTAAAGAGTGTTGCTTTTAGTTTAATTCTGTGATTGGTGAGCACCATTGTTTGGGACAGTTTGGTGTACTCTGAAAGATTCCCTACTTCAAGTAGTTAGGTTTTTTTAAACTGTGTGACTATCAAAATATCTATAGATAATTAATTATGTGTGACAAATTAAGTTAACTTGGAAGATCTAAATATTAAAAAAAATGTCTCTCTCAAAAATAAATGTTAATATTTTTTAAAC